>NC_062525.1:8280422-8580422 GCF_022655615.1 Tachysurus fulvidraco
TTTGCTAAACAGTCAGACACAACTGTGGGATGGCTTTTGTTCATTCATCTGTCTTTTTTTTTTTTTTTTTTTTTTTTTTTAATATATATATATTTCTTCTCTGTCTGTCTCCGTCCTTGTTTTCCCTAAAAGGCTCTGACTGACAGCTGACATTCTGCTGTTTATTATTGAGTGGACCATCGATGCTATCTGACCATGCAGAAATCTAAAAAAATATGCGGCCCAAATGTCAAAGCCTGAATATTTCCGAACGTTTTATATAAAGAGAGCGCTGAGTGTGCTCCTCTTTATTGTGAGCCCGGGCGACGTGTGGCCGGCGGGCGATATGCATGCGAGGGCACAGACAAGGGCCAAACTCTGTTGTTTTGGAGATGGATGGAAAAAAGGCATGCCGCACCCTGGCTTTTCAAAAGGAGGGGGCATTCGGAGGAAAGGAGATAGAAGGAAATCGAATGAGAGCCAAGATGCTGTGCGCTAAACTTGGAGCGGATTCAGCGAGAGAGAGAGAGAGAGAGAGAGAGAGAGAGAGAGAGAGAGAGAGAGAGAGAGAGAGAGAGAGAGAGAGAGAGAGAGAGACTGATTGCTGAACTCCATTTTCATATGAATGACAGCCTTAACATATCTTCAGGAAAAGGGCAGCTCTCTAAGGTTTGGCCCGAGCTCCAGAGACTCAGGTCTTCTCCATTTCTCTGGTATACCAAAGGGACAGACGCACTCACACATTGCACCACACACACACACACACACACACACACACACACACACACACACACACATACACACACACACATACACACACACACACATGGCTGTACGCTCACACAGGCACAGTGTCCATAATTAAACGACCATGTTTCAATGTCCTGACAGCAGCACAGAGAACAGGAGGGACAATGCGATAATTTCATTAAGGCCTGCGAGCGAAACTCTTAATGAGCTGCCTTTCAGAGACAGAGGGAGATGTGGAGGGATGGAACGAGAGAGAGAGAGAGAGAGAGAGAGAGAGAGAGAGAGAGAGAGAGAGAGAGAGAGAGAGAGAGAGAGAAGGAGAGAGAAAAAGAGAGGGGAAGGGGTGGAGGGGGGTTAGACATTACACCTTACTATCACAGAGACATGCTGTTCCCAGTTAGCATTCCCATGGAATAAAGAGCTGGGACACAGGGGCTAAAAAAGACACGTGGCACCATTACCGAGTTTTAACACGGAGTGAGAAAGAGATAGAGCTTCCCTCCTTCAGAGACGACACACAGAAGTCAGTGAAGACTTTCTCGTGGTTATACGTTAAACTCTTTCTCTCTCTGTGGTTTTCTATGATCCTCAATCGCTCTCGGAGTCTCAATTCATCCTCTGAAACACTGAAGCCATTTTTGCAATTTTGAGCATGGTCATTGACTGTGGGAAACACAAATACACACAAAATAAAGGCGGGAAATTAGAAGAAAAAAAAAAACCAGATCGCTCAGGACTTTTTTTTGCCTTAAAGGATTTGTGTAGATTTTCGTGTAGCCATATGATAAAGAAAATATGTTCAGAGGTTATTATATTTTTCCTAACATCTATGATTATGAGTTTCCAAAATACTCCAAAAAAAAACCTAAAACTCGGTAGTACATGAGCTGTAACGCAAACACTCTGCGAATGTAGTGTTACAGGGATAAATGTGTGCCTTTTTTATTTATTTACTTTTCTCTCAGAAACTCATTAATGCAAAGCTTAATGCTTCTTTCACTTTATCCCTCACTCGCTCTTTCCTCACTGGGGGAATTTGCATACTTAATTGATCAATATGCTCCCTGCTCCTTTTGCACATCTGCCAGAGTGGTCCCAACCGCTTCCACCTCTCATCGCTCAAAGTGACAGCTCTCTCAGGCTCACAAACGCTCTCTCTCTCTCTCTCTCTCTCTCTCTCTCTCTTTTCGCCCTACCGTCTCTCGGCCCCGTCCTCAAGCGTAGCCACTCTTTCTCCAAAACTCACTGGTCCCTTTCCTGGATTTGGATCAGGACTCTCCTAAAAGGTCTGTATTCTCATGCTCAATGGCTCAAGCATCTGCTATTCCTCTCTGATAAAACACACTTAAATACACAGAATAAGTCTAGTCAGTGTGTGGAGTAAAAGTACGAGGCTTTGTCGGTGGTGTCGGTGGTGTCGGTGGTGGCAGAGGGCGTGGTGTGATTTTCTGCACGGCTGCCCGCTCCAGTGTCACTCTGCAACATGTGCATCATTGTCTCCCATTCAGCATCTGTCATTGTGACCGCGTCTGGACAGCAAAGCCTGCAGTCTGAGCTCTTATCAGTCCAGTGTGACACACACACACACACACACACACACACACACACACACACATGCTCATTCCCTTTCCCCTCCACCATACTCCCACAACTGGCTGTTCCTCCTCTCTCATAATCCTCTCTCCTCTTTATTTCCTCTTGCTGTCTTGCAAAATAATCATCAACTCTCATAAAAAAAATAAAAATAAAAAAAATTCCTGGGTTCAAGGAAAGTCTTCGGATTCCACCAGATTTCGTTTAGGAAATCTGGAAGGAAGGAAAATGTTTGAACTCAAACTTCAGCTTGTAAAAACATTATACACTGTAGACTCTGTGTGTACTGTTGTAGCGTTCTGCTGCACTTTCCAAGGTATTTTGTGTATTTCCAGGTTCTTTTATAGCTTAAATGTTGCTCACTGGAACCAGTAACAGGCAACATTTTCTCTTTTTGGTCAAATTGTTCAACTTTTTGTTGGAAAGTTTCTCTACTTTGTTGCCATGTTCTTAGCAAAACAGAATGAAAAGAAGATTATAATAACTTTTGTAGACTTCCATACACAATGAGATTCTTACCAGTTCATACAGTAAGTGAAAACCGCTTCCGACAGAGAGATACGACGTTTTGTTACTAACGGTACAAAAAAAAACCCCACAAAGAATTCTCATCAGTTTTCCCTGGCAAACTTTGTCACGTTTCTACTTTTTGATTGATGCTTGAGCCCAGATTATCATTACTTCAATTAATTTTCTCCCACAGACAAGAGCGAGAAGCCCTTATGAGGCATCTAAAAATAGGGGACCGCGATTTTCAGCACGCAACACAGACGCTCTACCCTTCTCATCTCCATGAAGGAAAACTTTAATTTCATCAGAATTCCTCAAGAGGAGTGTTAAATTAATTTGAACAGGGTTGGAGGGGAGAGAAAAACGGATGCGCGGTGACTTTGAGAAAAGGGAAATAAAATAAGATTATATGAAAAGGGAACGAGTGCTGACTGCACACTTCCCCGTCAGCACTGGAAAACCTCTAAACAGCTCTTTCATACTCCGACTCCGGCTAAATAAATGCCAATATTCACCTTGAGATTATGATCATGAAGAAGGCCTCTGGAGACGTGGAAGATAGAGTCCTCTCATCTGCGTGCACAATGTCAGGGGCGGCAGACGGAGTGAGCACGAGAGAGAGAGAGAGAGAGAGAGAGAGAGAGAGAGAGAGAGAGAGAGAGAGAGAGAGAGAGAGAGAGAGAGAGAGAGAAAGGGTCGGAGTGAAAAGAGAAGGTGGTTGTATGGAGAAATATAGCTTTGCTGAATGACATTCCCGTTCTGAGTGAGCAGTCTTTCTGTGAGGTGTCAAGGATAAAAACCACACGCTGCAAATAACAGAGAAATGACTTCAGCTGTGAACGAGAAAGAGAGAAAGAGAGAGAGAGGAGAGAAGAGAAGAGAGAAGGAGATGCACTTGGCTGGTTTTAATTTGAGTTGGAAAAATACAACCTGTTTCCTCCCGTCCTCTGAATCATCCTCTCATCGATCCAGAGCAAATCTGACAAGAGCACCGTACTAAACACTCGTAAACTGTGCGCCGGTGAGATCCAGCTCCTTATCAGACGGGTGACCTACACAGATCAGATCACTCTTTTTTTTTTCCTGAGCAAACTTAGTACTCAACCTGTATTCCTGATCTTTTTTTTCTCTTCTCTCCGCCTGCGCAGACTTGTCAGGCTGAGAGATGAATTTCAGATCAGGATATAATTGTACAGTGTGGATGGCATGCTGCGCGAGCCTTTGTGTCGGAGGCATCACAGTGATCTATCCTCATTATTGTGTAAATAGGTTTTGGCAGGGCTCAGTAAATAAAACAGAGACTGATGGCAGGAGGAGGGGGAAGATTTGCCTTCCTCCCAATTAGACTAGCCTTAGGCTGTGCTTTTAACAGCAGATAAATCCCACAAATTGCTAAAGTGATTCTGTCACAAGCTCAGAATATGAAGAAAGAAAGAAAAAACACCATGAATGGCGAGAAAAGAAAAGAGAAGAGGAAATAAGAGGAGTGTTTTGGAGGCTGTTTTAATGACTCAGGGTGGGTTTCCGCACAGCTGGGGCCTGTTGATTGACAGGTCAGATCAGATTCCTCAGTCAGTGGGGCCAGATGGAAAAAGCAGGAATCTGTTTAATATGCAGCATTTTTTTTCCCATCCGCTCAGCTTCTCTACTCCAGCACAAACCAAAAATTCCCCAAATCCTCACCTTTTACCTGCAAAAATGATTATTTTTTTCCATATAACAAATTTAAACACGCTCCTCGTTCAGCCAAAATCCTTTCCTTTTCCTTTCTGTGACTTTGAAAGCACTTTATTTACAGAACAGCTAAACATTTCATCATAGCAGTGTTCATTTTCACCAAAAGCCAAACATCTGTAAGAAGATGAGCACAGGAGGGTTCCATAACCGCACTGTAAGACCACGATGGTGGAAACACGCTCTGTCCAAGAGCGTAATCCAAGAAGTGAGGGGTGGAAATGAGCTGTCCACAAGTCATCTGGGAAAGTGGATTCTAACCAGGTTTTTTTTCCATAATTGGACGTTGAGGGACGGGATATTAGCTTTTCTATCGCTCACTACGAAGCTTTGATTGCAGCTGAATGAACTGTATACTTCAGCTTTAAACATTTGTGCTTAAGGCAAAGAAGTATCAGTGTTAGGCTTGTTTTGTCCTTCAATGCTTACTTCCTGTGCTCCGCCATACCCACTTCCTGTTCTGTGTGTGTGGTGGCTAATGTTTTCACAGCCAGCATTTGTTTGCTTGTTTTAGCATTGATCTCATCCTTCCCTGATGAGTGTGTGTGTGTGTGTGTGTGTGTGTGTGTGTGTGTGTGTGTGTGTGTGTGTGTGTGTGTGTGTGTGTGTGTGTGTGTGTAAATTTGTGTGTGTGTGTGTGAGAGAGAGAGAGAGAGAGAGAGAGAGAGACAGAGAGAGAGAGAGAGAGAGAGAGAGAGAGAGAGAGAGAGAGAGAGAGAGAGAGAGAGAGAGAGAGAGAAAGCGGTAAAAGCAAAAATCAGAGCTAATGCACATTAGCATCCTTATTAGTTACGTGACACAAAAAACACCGTGCTTATTTTTTATCACAAAGTACATTTTGTTGTTTTTTAATAAAAATTAAATGCCAATCTAGCAACATCTATATAAGGAAATATAGTACTCTGGGCCTAGCACTTATGGGAAACTAATCAACAATAGGGTGCTGAACTGTCACCTGACACAAGGCAGACTTACAGCTACAGATGAGGAGTAGCCCCCTTTTAATAAATAAACAAACAAACAAACAAACAAACAAATAAATAAATAAATAAATAAATAAATAAATAAATAAATAAATAAATAGGAAGAAAAGACAAAACAAAACACAGCTTGTTAAAACTTTCCTTACAAACCGCTGACAACAGAGCCTTCTCCCATAACCGTTCGATAAACGTCTCGTTACAGCTTAGGATTTACAGAAAACGATTCCTTTTCGATACCGTCTGACCAATCAGATTTGAGAATTCGACAGCGCTGTGGAATCAGTTTTAAGAACCCAGCAAACATTCTTTCCACCTACACAAGGGATATGTTGCAAGGCAGTGTGTGTTTACTGTGGTCATAGTGTAGTGGGCATATAGTATCCCACAATCCTGCACTCCACACAGCATCTGCCTTTATGAATCATTCTCCGTTGCAGATCTGAATTAATGCAAATCCCTGGCACAAATCAAACTGCTAAATAATGTAGCCAAGACAATAAATTTGCTCTTATAACGCTTAAAGACAGATCCCACTGGGAGCTGCTGAGTGAAGGAACAGAGGAAGACGGAGAGAGGCCGAGTCCGATCGTCCTTTATCATGACAGATCTCCTTTGCACACTAATATTCTTGTTAAAGAAGAAGGAATTGAGGTAAATGTGTAAAAGCTGATTTTTTTTTCCTTTCCTTCCCCTCCCGTTTGTGCCTGTCAGCTGAAAGGTGTGGAGCAGCGTTTCTCCCCCGCACACACACATTAACCCGGCGAATGGCTACATTAGTGCAGATTAGCATCTAACTGGGTCACTGCTCACGGTTGCACGCTAACACATCCCCAACACATCCACCATACATCACTGCACACACCTCGCCAAGCAGATCACGGAAGAATATGCACCACCGCTGTACTGGATTTGCACTAATGATCACAACTGGCAGGATACAAACCAAGACACCACAACACATGAAGGTCAGCATGTTTAGCGAGATTTCCCAACATCGATTTTCTTGTCATAAATATACATAATCCTCTCCATTAAAGGAACATGTTCAAGATTTTCTAATCTAATATCTATTGCATATCTACTGTATATGAAGTGCACGAGAGGTTGTTCGCTTGTACTTAAAACTCATTTATAATAGAAATCGAAGGGCAGAAGTTTTTCTCGACGGCTTACTTTTAATTTCTGGTAAAGAGAAAGTTCTTATCCTCTTATCCATAAACTTTTGCAGCAGATATGATATATTTTTCTTAATATACCCAGAACTTTCGAGTGCTTTTAGCGCCAATTTTGATAACTTTATCTTTGAGAATCTATCACTTCTGCCCATGGATATAACACAAGAGAGAAATAATTGAGGTAGAAAGCATCTTAAACTGCTATATAAAGAGAGAGAGAGAGAAATATAAATATAAACTGCTATATAAAGCTATATAAAGAGAGAGAGAGAAAGAGAGAGAGAGAGAGAGAGAGAGAGAGAGAGAGAGAGAGAGAGAGAGAGAGAGAGAGAAGGAAGAAAGAGGAGGGAAAATAAAAAGAAAGGCTGCATTACTATCCTACCCACCCTCTTGACAGATGTGCTTCGAAAAGGAGGGGTTACTCTAAAGGCAGTAAAGTAAAAAAGACAGAAAGAAAGACTACAGAATCCAACCTCTTAATAGATGGGAATGAAAGAAAGAAAAAAGAGACGACCCCGCTCGTTTTCTGTTTTCCGGTATGGAGCAGAGGCACGCTCGGCAGGGAAGCTGGCCGAGAAAACGGCAGCGTTGCGGACACTCCATGCCAAGATGATGAAAGTTGTCAGAGTTCAAATTTACCCATACTCCTCACTTATGACATGATTGATTTTCCTTCAGAGTTCTCAAACACACGATTGTCTTTCCCTCACGTGTCCACTCACACGGGCCAAGTTAATGTACACCCCTCTCTATTCCCTCTCTCTCCCTCCGTACTCCAGGGTCCAGAGGGGTTTCCAACGTGGAGGAACATGGTGGGATGATGGGGAGATGAATTTGAAAGCACAATTTTCTCTCTGTCAATCACCAGTGGCTAAAAGGAACAACTTAAGCACCAATCAGAAAGGCCTGCAGAAGGGTCATGACAGAACGAACGCCGGCTTTGTCGAGGAGCCGCCTGGATCGTATCCGGGAGGAAAAGCGTAGAACGCAAATTCATCAATGGAATCCTCGCAAATATAAAGTGGAGGGCTTCGTTCGGCTCTCACATCCTTAAACGGGTCTTTTAATATCTTCTTCACGAGAAATGTATCAGGGTGACAACCTGCACATGCTTTCCTGCTCTAATGAGTGGAAGATTGCATTAATAAATAATAAGATTTCATTTCTTAATGCGAGATTCACTCTATCAGGGCTCGCTTCAGAATACGAGCGATTAGCATTTATTAAATTATTAATGCAGAATAAATAAGAGAGAAAAAAAGCATGTTAAAAATCTTTTGGTTCCAGTCAAACACTCTGAAACATTAATGGAGGAGGCCAGAGTGCTATAAAAACAGATAGGCAGCCACAGTGAATTATAAATTGCTATTGATTTTTTTCCCTCTTCCTTGGTGATGAGGCTCTCAGGTAATCGCATGTTGCCACATGTAAAGTGCACTTTCCTGGCAGAGGCAAATACCAGCCATCAAATATATATGAGACGGCTGAATGTATGACCAATCTCATTTTACAAACAAGGAAGACGAGGACAGGGACTGAGGTGGGGTGGGGGATGTAGCAGGCAAATATAGTCTGTGTGTGTGTGTGTGTGTGTGTGTGTGTGTGTGTGTGTGTGTGTGTGTGTGTGTGTGTGTGTGTGTGTGTGTGTGTGTGTGTGTGTGTGTGTGTGTGTGTGTGTGTGTGTGTGTGTGTGTGTGTGGACTCCTCAGGAGTTTATAGAGGTGTAGAGGGGGACCCTGCCGTGCTGTGGTTTGATATGTTGCCTTGTTAGCATGGCTAAGAGGAGCATAAATATTTCTTTATTATTTGCCAGAGCTTTCCTGTCGGTCCCTAATAGACAGGCCACATGGAGTTAAAGCCACATTAGCTGCTGCTGGGCCTCACAATCACTCACCAGAAAAAAAAAAGAAAAAAGTGAGAGGAGAGAGAGATAGATAACAAGGACTTTATATGGGAATGAACCCTGTATGACATTTTTGATCGTCTCCAGAATATACATATTAGTACACTACTGTATGCGATTGTACTTAGACAGTATACGCGCACAGTACGCACTGTCTGATTAGTCCAATATCATCTATATACCTTTCTATTTACTGTACCTGTGTGAATATTCTATATAAACATAACAAAAAATAACTCCCTCCTCTGTGTGCTTGGAAATAGTGTTTTTCCCAAGGCAACCTCAAACAAAGTGGACAATTACTATTGGCATTTTACATGTAAATATTTAACACTTCACAGCTAGTTTGGCCCTAAATGGCCATTAGGTAGAGCTCCAGACCCTTTGGTTGGGATTCTCGGCGGACCCTTGCTGCACGCTACACCACAGCTTTATTGGATTATGGTTAACACAAATCTCTGCCTTTCCTCGTACACGACAAAAGACCCAATTTGAGACGCGAGGTGTGTGTGTGTGTGTGTGTGTGAGTGTCAGAGAGAGAGAACAGAGAGAGGAAGGGAGTGACAGGGTAATGGCTGCAGTGGCAGTGAAAGCTGCTGTTAAGAGGTGGCTCCGTGCTGGTGAGGGCGCTTTTGTCAGGTTAATTGATAGGCCCGGGCTGCACTTCATTAGAGAGACACATCAGGCTTAGCCATGGACACAAGAGGGACCTGCTTACAGTGATATGTTAATCTGACCAGTCCGGACACAACACGCTTTAATTAATCTGTACTAGTAGTCACCTACACTAACACACACGTTTACACACAAACATACATATACTCATAAATATTACAGCGCTATCCTATACGTGAGGTTCAGTTATGCAGAAATGTATTAGTTATATATTATATTTAAGTATCATCTTAATAGAAAAATATATAGCTGTCTTGTTAGCTACTATTCCAAATGATTCTACAACCTCATATACGCATACGGATTAAAAAAACGAGACACAACATGTGCATAAGTAAGTGGGAAAAGTAAATTTTTGTCCAAATAATATCCATAAATCAAGCATGTTCATAATAAATACGAAGAATAATGTCTATAGTGTATGTTAAAAAAAATACATATACAATATAGAGCAATAAGTCAATATTATATTAGGTGAATATTACAGTGTGTGTGTTGTCTGCGCTCAGCAGGGAGGAGCAATGTAAGGTGCCATAAAGATGCTCTGAGAGGCTTGGGCAGTTTTATAGTCTCCCTCTCTGGGAGAAGTGTGCTTTGTCTGAGTGAACCTGTGACCTCTGCCTGTGACCCGTAGCCATGTATATTTAATAAGGCTGCAGTTATCCAGGCCAGCACCTCTGATCAGAATCCCAACATAGGGCTTGCAGAAGCAGCATGCTTACACAACTAACTGATGCTACACTAACACTCATCAGATACCTTGCAAATCTCACTGAGGAAGAGAGAGAGAGAGAGAGAGAGAGAGAGAGAGAGAGAGAGAGAGAGAGAGAGAGAGAGAGAGAGAGAGAGAGAGAGAGAGAGAGAGAGAGAGAGAGGATGCCACACTGGTCTAAGTCTGTGCACAGCTGCTAATGTGTTGTCTGAGAGAAGAAGCACTTCATTTCACAAGCTCAATTAGTAGACCGAGACACTATTGATGGCCTAATGGTTGTTTGTTCAACAGCTGTGTGTCAGACGCGCCTCCATGAGAAGAAACACTAACAACGGGGGAACTGAGACTTGCTCTGGAGGGTGACTGCACACACACACACACACACACACACACACACACACACACACACACACACACACACACACACACACACACACACACACATACACACACACACACACACACACACATACACACACACGCACATACGCTCAATATAATATATAGCAACACACAACACCACACACAGGCTTCTCAAGGGGCTTCTCTTAGCACCTCACAACACCTGTGTGAAAGAAAAATTGGGAAAATAAGAAGACATTCCAGTCGTTCAAAAGACTTTGGGTAAAACAAACTAGAAGCATTTTCTTAACCTTGAAAAAACAAGAACAGGTGTTATTCTGTGTGGCAGTTACCTAGAAAGCGTATTTTCACTTTGCAGCCTCTTCCTTCGCCTGCCAGGGCCGGGATGAATAAAGACAGAAACAGAAAGCTGTTTTGGAAACCGTGTCAAACCCCCTGGATTCGGTAAAAACAGATCTCTCACTCCCTATATGCTTCTGTCTCTTGCTCTTGCTCTATCTCTCTCATTCCCTTTCAATCATCAGGAAACGCAAACCAGAAAAAAAAAAAAGTGGCTGAAGGAAATGTGTCGAGTTCTTCGTCTGCTCTGTGTCAGGTATATTATATCAGTATGTAATGCTGTATACCGCACATGGAGGTATGTGAAGGCTTGCTCAAAATGTAATCACACAAACACACACACAGACACACAGTCAATGTTAGCACAGCAGGGCAGGTTATTGTGCTCAGCCTGTCATTGAGACACGGACATATGTCAATGGTATCAACTAGCAAACCCTCATATTCTCTTCCGCCTACCTCTTTAAGACCCAGATCTATTACACACACAGCAGAACAACCAGTTATTTCCTCCTAACCATCCTCAAACTGACACACACACATAAACCCCCTACACAGATTTCCAACCCTTGCACCACTGCCCACCCCCAAGATCCAAACTCTCTCGTTTCTCTGCACTGACCTCTGTGCTCTGGAAACAATTACTCCTGGAAAGCCTGTCAATATCATTATTTTTACAAGAAATCAATACACTTCACAAAGTTAATGGAGGATTCAGTGCAGAGGCGTTTACCCTCTCTCTCTTTCTCTCTGTCTCTCTCTCTCTCTCTCTTCTCTGTGTCAGGGTACAGGAGGGGAGGAAGGGCAGCCGGGCACAGATGACAGATTCTGCTGGACGTGTAGCAGACAGTCCGAGGCAAGCTGAGGAAAGCGGGAACGAGGGATGGAGAGATTGGGGGTGGGGGGGTGGTGGAGGAGGAGGATAGAGACGGACGAGGAGGAGGAGGAGAGGAAAAGGGCTGAAGGCAGACGTGGAAAACGTCAAACACTGCAGGCAGGCCAGCTCTAACGAGCCAAAGATGTCAGCCGCTACCAGTGTTCATTCGCCAATGAACATCTCGCCGGGAGTGAGCGAGAGAGATCCAGAGATAGAGGGAGAGAGAGAGGATGCCTAGGAAACAGGACTAGAGAAGCTGCCAGTGCAATGCTCTCCAACACAGTTTATTTCTCTCTCTCTCTCTCTCTCTCTCTCTCTCTCTCTCTCTCTCTCTCTCTCTCTTTCTGTGTCATCTCTCTTGTTGGTCCTGAGATGGCCACAATGAGAAAATGGACACCGTCCTTGGCTGAAAACAGAAACGACATACAAAAAAAAAATCCCCAAATAATGAGGCCCACTACAGCCAGATGTTTGGGAAAGCCATGTTGTTGTTTTGACCCAGGGTGAAAAGTAAAATCAGTGACCAGTGGTAGACAAAATGATATAAATCACATGTCTAAATCACCTCCATCTTGAATAACTGCTCCAGTATTGGGATTTTCAAACTAGTCCATACCAACTGTACGGAAGTACACGTAATAAAAGACTAATATCACTTGTTCAAGTACAAATATAAATTTCTTTGACAGAAAAGCATCAAAGATTCTACACAAACGTTATGGACTGCCCTGACAACACTTTTTTTTTTTTTTTTTACTATTATAGAAAGTGAGAACAATGTCTGTGTCCACAATACTCACACAAACACTATAGATTAGGTAGGAAAGTGTTAGAGCAGGGGTCAGCTGGCAGAGCATACTCCAGATGTGGAGTTTTTTCAGCAGGTCATAATCAGTGCATGAAAAATACTGTCAGATCTGATCAACGTATAAAAAAATGGATGTCGTTTAGCAAGATCAGTTTAAGTTGTGGGCTTTTGAATGTAAATAATTTAGACCTGTTAAATAATTTAGCCGAAATCAGCTGGATAATAATATAATAATAATAATAATTATTATTATTATTATTATTATTATTATTATTATTATTATTATTATTATTATTATTATTATTATTTTCAATTTTTATTTCTTGAGTGTGATTGTTGAAGTCATGTCATGGCTAAAAAAAAATACCAGATGACAACAGAATATTTAAAGAAGACTAGAAAGGAAATTATCATCAACTTGAAATGCCGGTACATCATCCAGCATCTTATCCATCATTACTGTTGAAGTCAGCATTAAACTCTCCTTAAACTGATGTTTGTAGGCAAGAGCCTCACACTTGACTTGAACACTAGACTATCCCTTTAATTCCGGTCATTTGAATGAGTTTCTCATTCACTTTCTTTATTTTACTCGGAGCATGCGGAGGAGCATCCTGATTCCCGGGCGCCGTATGCCAGCCACCTCTTTAAGCGCACTGATTCACTGCTGTGAAATAGTAGCAGCACTTTCTATCAGCGCTCCCCAGATGGCTTGCAAGCTGTGCCAAAATGCCTCTTGTCAACAGCCTCGTGAACTACGAGATCATATGGTGACAAGAGATATGTCTTTATATCAATTTTGTATTAAGGCCCCGCTATTGTTCGACTGTCCAATTCATCACAGGCGAATATTGGTGCGAGTGTGACTCAGGAGGAAATAGCTCTTGTGTCTTGGAGAGGAAGATGTGCATTTTGGCAGGTCCTCTGAACGCTTGGACGGATGTAGAGCCCACTCCATAAATCACATCACAGAAAGATTTCTTTAAAAACGCTCATTCATATGTATAGATGTTTCCTCTTTGAGAACAGAGCCTGATATCCTGAGAGCTTCCACGTAGTGTATTAGATAACACGAGATATCTTGTGAGAGAGACTCTTTCTGAAACTTTGGATTGAAAAAATTTACTTGAATCCGTTCTTTCACGTTATCCAATTCTTGGATCATAAAAAAAAGTTTGAACTGTGTGTTCTGCATGCTCGTGAGTTTTTCACACGCATACTGACACTCACATTCTCAGAAATATGCAAAATCGTGCCAAGGGAGCTGAGGTTTTTACCGGATGTGGAGTGATTTATTTTGCTGGCATTTCCTCTTCCTGATCCGTGTGTGTGTGTGTGTGTGTGTGTGTGTGTGTGTGTGTGTGTGTGTGTGTGTGTGTGTGTGTGTGTGTGTGTGTGTGTGTGTGTGTGTGTGCGTGTGTGTGTGTGTGTGTGTGGACAGGCTGCGATGAGCTAAAATCTTGGCTAGACCAGAACTTGATCCAACGTCATAAAGAGCACAACAGGTCAGAGCAGTGCACTATAGTTTCTGAAATGTCAGAATTTAAGAGACACAGTGTGTGGGAGACAATGTGTGTGTGTGTGTGTGTGTGTGTGTGTGTGTGTGTGTGTGTGTGTGTGTGTGTGTGTGTGTGTGTGTGTGTGTGTGTGTGTGTGTGTGTGTGAGTGTGTTGGGGTTGCTAATGTAAGCCACATGTGGAAGTCATGTTGATGGCCCTAGATTATAAAGCAGCTGTGCTCTCATTGGCTGCAGCAAGATGGGAAACGGGAAGTCTAGGGAGGAAAAAAAAACAACTTCACGTCAGTGAAGCTGAAAGCCAACGCCGAAAACTGAAACTCCCAGCGCTTCCACGTGCATCAGATAGCACAGTACAGACAGGCAACTCTTCAACGGGCAAAATACTGAACTAAATAAATATAAATAAGTGCAAAGAGAAAGGGGAATCAAAACGACAGGCCCAAATTGAACATTTGCCTGACATGATGGAGAGGTGCGAGTGTTTTTTTTTTTTCCTGTTGTATTACCCCTGTTCTGCGTCGACAATAACACATTTTCCCCTACTGAGCTCCCAGCTGATTCCCCAGCACTGAACTGCACTTATGAATTATCTGACACTTTTCCTGCTTTTCTCCTCTGACAACTGAGCTCTGTGGAAATTCCAAGGCACCTCTGCTGACAAGCAGAAATATCAATATTTGAATAAATTGCACATTTTCAAACTCTCTCTCACTTTCTTTCTGAATCTCTCTCAACCCTTAGAGAGACAGAAAGAGAAGGGGGGATGTTAAAGTTGTTTTTTTTTGTTGCTTTTTTTTAAGGCCTTATCCCCAGGAGCCCTAAAGGAAGAATTCAGAACGAAGCGTTTCATCATGAGAGAGCTGCGCTGAGTGACATCTGAAGGAGGTGTCAGAGTCGACCTGATGAAGTTTACTTCCTTCCAACTACAAAAACATGAGCTCAGGTTTTTACCCCTCCACCACCCCCGTCCTCTGTCTGCTGCTCAAAGAATGAAAAACAGTGCAAGATAGTTGAGTGAAAAAAAAGGAGCATTCAGAAATTAACAGGCCAGCATTCATCAGAACGTGTGTGTGTGTGTGTGTGTGTGTGTGTGTGTGTGTGTGTGTGTGTGTGTGTGTGTGTGTGTGTGTGTGTGTGTGTGTTGGTTGTGGTTGTGATGGTGGTGGGTGGGTGGTGGTGGTGGGGACTTTCTTCACTCGCCTGACAGAGATGGATCCTGAGGCTGATTAAAAGCAACTTGTTAGCATTAAGTCTTCTAAGCCGACGATTCTTCCTGCTAACAAGCGCATGAAGGAAACAATATAAAGACAGCAAAACGCTGTCATTAACATTTATGAGTGCCGCACATGTCACTCAAGACATGCCATTACAAATAAAGTAATTTAGCGTGAATGTACTGTAGCAGGAAGAGTCAGCGAGCGAGAAGAATGTGTGTGTGCGTGTGTTTAATTTGCATGCCCGTTTATACGCTGCTCTTAATGGGGACGTCAGATCGCTGCGTCTGCGAACGCTCCTGAGCCGAGCAGAGACAAATGTCAGCATACTTTTTAAGAGCGATCATGTTTAATAAAATGCATCGTTAGAGATGAGATCAATATGAAAGAGCCTGGGTTGTTCAAGCAAAACAAACATGATAAGCTGAACACCCCTCTGTACCCCACCCAATACCCAAACTGTACACAATCACACACTCTTTAACACAAACTACACAAATTGAGAAAAAGAAGAAGAGAAAAAAACAGTAGTAATGGCGTAATACTTTTAGTGTGGGAAAATCGGATAAGACTCGGTACAGTGTAAACACACAGATGATCTATCTGTGCTGTGAGGCTAAACGAGAAAATTGGACAAAGCATTCTGAGCTAAGAGCAAATCCATTAGCATTTTCTCCCCATTGGTGTTTGAAATACTGTGTGTCATCCTGCGCTGTTCCCTGTATTGCTTTTGCTTCTTTTCTCTGTTGAACTGACCTTATACTTGTACATGTTTTTGTTTCTCGTAAAATGCAAAAATTTCCTGGCTAAACAGCTAGCTGACAAGAAGATTTTGAAGATACACAGAGGCCAAAAACAACACCAGGGCACACCGACACACTCAATCTGAGCGTGTGTACACTGGCTAACATGAGGCAGTGTGTGGAACAGGATTAGCTTTAGCAGCTCTGTGATCTGTCTATCTGGAGGGAGGTGGGGGAGGTGGTGAGGAAGGGGGGGAGAAAAGGATTCGCTGCGCGCGCGTTCAGCTTCTCGTCCCCCCTTTTTTCAATTTCGCCCCATGTCCCGGTAAACTAACACTGCACTGATGCCTTTCACCCTTCACTGGCCACAGGCTCAGCGCTAATCAGGATTACTCCACTCCGTCAACACTGATTTCAATAAAAAGAAAGAGTGTGTGAGAGGGAAAGACAAAAAAAAAAATTATCATAAATATAGAGGGAGGTCTGGCCTTGCTGGCTGCATGTTGTGGTGATAGCAGAAGGTGATTAAAATCTCATTCAATGGGAATCCAACTGATTCAGGGTGGTCAGACAGAGGAGCACACATGCTCACACACACACACACACATACACACACACACACACACACACACACACACACACACACACACACACACACACACACACACACACACACACACACACACACTTTTCCTGCTATGATGAGCAGGCAGCGTGATTATCATTGGTTGCGCTCCTGAGTCACTTCTGATTGCATATGCATGCACAAATTGACACAAAGCAGATTCATGAACAACAAATGATGGAGGCGGAAGGCTGAACTTTTCGCACCCAGATGCTGTTACATTCAGGCATTCGGCGCCTCGTGCTAATTTGCCGTCTATGACAGAGGGCGAAAAAGATGGCACCGGTTAAGCAGTGATGAGACACTCTGCTTTGCCCCCCCCCAACCACCCGTCGCAAACATACTGTCATGCTAACACGCTAAGACACTTAGCTTTAAATGGATGTGGCATGTGACCTCATTTCCAGCATGGGGTGACAAGGTAAATGACTACCTTAGTGAAACAAATTACCAAGCCATGGCTCGATATAATTATTTTTGTGTTGTTAAAGTGAACGAATAGTTAGCAGTGATCGAGATTGTGTGCATGTGTGTGCGGGTTTCTGTGGTTTAATTACCCGGTTGACACATGTATCTGATGCAACACTGCTGCTAGTCAGTGAAACCACTGAACAAACAAGTATCATGGAAAAAAACAAAAACACTTCCAAGGAAGGTTGTAAATAAATAAATAAATAAATCGGTGAAACTCCAAGCTACTGAAAAACGAATATTGACTCAGAACAAGGGCTAACAGGATTTCCTAGCGGCGGCGCTAATAAATGACTCGGCTCTTCATGCAATTACGAACATAGGAACTACAAAATGCTGGAAGGAGCAAAACTGTTTGAACCAGTGGTACAATTTCTGCCCTTTTAAATTGCAGACTTTATTTAAAGAAAAAAAAAACGTCAGGACTGCTAATCGTTAGGTATAAGATTAAACAAAAAAGAATGAACCTTGCTGGTTAGCTTATGTTATTAATATTTCTTAAAATGCTGTTTTGTTTAGCCTACTTTATTAGCATGTTCACTTGAAATTGATTGTAACTCACACAAGACTTAGACACAAATTAGGCAAACTAGCCAGCTTGCTAACATTACCATTATGTTCCCTGCAGAATCATATTACTAGCTTCGGAATGATTTTTTTTCACTAGTTAGCCAGCTAACATTATGTTTCCTCCAAAATCTCACCCAGAGTGTCACCTTGATTTGTGTTTCATCCAAAACAGTGAGACGAATATATCCGGTGTGACTGCAAGTTTATCTGAACGTTTTTAATCCTGGAAGAGAGCGGAAGCTGGTGAGAAAGCGATTCAATGTGTTCATTGTCTCGAGAGGTGGCACTCTGAGGTGTGGGAGATCAGACTGGCTCTGAGAGGTCGGCTTGTTTTTTTGGAACAGTTTAACACTGCAGAATCAATGGAAGTGGAGAAAGTGCATCGCCATTAAGCTGAGTTAATGGCTTGTAAAACAAACCTGTTGAAAGGTGTGAAAGGGAGGAGGGACGAGTGTGTGTGTGTGTGTGTGTGTGTGTGTGTGTGTGTGTGTGTGTGTGTGTGTGTGTGTGTGTGTGTGTGTGTGTGTGTGTGTGTGTGTGTGAGTAGTTTATATACTTGTAGCTGAATGCAAGATTTATGGGTAGCTACATTTGATATTGCTTGTGTGTCTGGAGGCATTGAGTTTGTGTGTGAGTGTGTGTGTGGGTTGGTGTGGGTGTGTGTTTTAATATCTGCTTGTGTGTATGTGTTTGTGTGTGTAAGTGTATTGATATCTGCTTGCGTGCGTGTGTGTGTGTGTATGTGTGTGTGTGTGTGTGTGTGTGTGTGTACGTGTGTTAGATGTTACGAGTAGCTAAAGACTTATCTGGCTTGCGTCAGCTTGACAAGGCTGAGCATTTAAACAGAAGGAAGTGAGGGAGTGACCCCAGACGCTTTGAGGAGATAATGTCCAAATTTCTCTCTCTCTCTCTCTCTCTCTCTCTCTCTCTCTCTCTCTCTCTCTCTCTCTCTCTCTCTCTCTCTCTCTCTCTCTCTCTCTCTCTCTGCCTCCCACAGGCCAATTAAAGCTCCTCCACTCACAAAAAAAGCCAGCCAGGACTTCCTCTCCCTCCTCTCCCACTCCTCTCTGTCTCTCTGCTTAGCAACTCCTCATCAACACACACACACCAACACACACTCGCAGCTGTTGCATTCCTCTCCTGATATCCAAAATACCTGTCTCTCATCTCTCTTCTTCTTTACCGCGTCATTAAAACACAGCACCATCGGCACGGGTGCGGCCATGTCGTCTCACTCCCGCCGTGCTCAAGGTGGCAGCTGCTGCAGTGTTTGGCACAGACGCTTCACATTGTTGCAGTCGGAGCAGCCTGGCATTCGGCAGCGAGCTCCGTGTATAATTTTTTTGTGTGCCTGGCAGTGGGACAGAACTCGCCTTGAGTTGATCCTCCACAGCTGGGAACCTTGTCAGAGGAACAGCACTGATCTTGAGTTGGAAAAGCTCGGACTCTGGGAGACTTCGCATTTCGGGATCTATGCTGTTGTGTTAGGGGTAAAATCGTATTCAGATATTGTTTTGTCGTCCCTATACGGTCCCTAACCGAACAAGAAGGGTTTTTGATACGAGCTATAAACACTAATCTGGCTTCAATGATGCATGCCAGATCCATGTTCTAGTCAGCAGCTGACATTTTATTAACGGCAAAGCGCCTACGATTCCACACTTTAAACCAAACAGTGTAAAAATATCCATTTGACCTTAAAAATCATGAAATTTATCACCTGGAAGCCTAAACGTGAGGTGTATCGATACTAATCTCTGAAAACCATCCGAAGATAAGGTGTATCTTTATTATTGACGCACATTCACACATTATCCCCATAACATGGAACATACTTAATTAATGTGTACACTTTTATAAGTACGTATAATATCAGCGTTTCCCTTGACGCAGTAGCTAAGAAGGCGTTTAATACAATTATGATCTTCAAACATGGTAGTTATTAATATACTATTAGTATTATAGTAGTTTTAAGTGTAGGTAAATGTACAGATATTAATGAGAAGTTGACAAACATACGTGTGACACCCTGAGATCTCCCGTTTATGATTTTGCGCTACTTATACAGCCTGTTTCGAGATTCTATTTGGAGACATAAGATTCTGCGTAGACGGAACAGATTCGGCCGCTTCAGTAAGAACATACTGCAGGTTAGCTTGGACAGATGGGTTTGTGGCTAAGAAAACAACCTAGAGGCACAGAGCTGAGAGGAAAGGAGATGAAAGACACTGATGGTGTGGTGGCCATAGCATCAAGACTAGAGGTAAATAATCAACAAACAGCCGGAGAAGGACAAGCTCTTTCAGTCACCGCCACCTTAATCAACACTTAAGGAATCAAATTGGATTTGGCCTAGACACTAATAGACTCCAGATTGTTTGTGTGTGCACAGGAGCAGGAGTGTGTGTCTGTGTGTGTTTGCGTATTTGTTTAGTAGGAGGCATGTGTAGGTGCATATATGCATAAATTCTGCTATGTAGGCAAACTAGCCTTAGAGGTAAAGTTGATGTGTATGTGCGTGTGGGTAAGAGGTTTATATCTGTCTGTGTGTGTGTGTGTGTGTGTGTGTGTGTGCGTGTGTGTGTGTGTGTGTGTGTGTTTCAGCATGTTTTCCTGTAGGTCTTGCAGAAGGATGCCATTTTTAAAAGAAATATAAACTCGGTGTTAAATTCAGTGCCCCACAAGGATTTGTGGTTTTTCTGTGTCGTTATATAACTGTAAACTCCTGCATGGATGAGATCAGGTAATGCTTTGCAGATGCGGGTGGCTCCTCTGGCCCTGAGGCTTCGGAGATTTGAGAACGCATTGCTTCCAGAGAGAAACTTAATGTGCTATGGGCTTTACCCCATGAGTCAGGGTGGACAAGCTCTCGCAGTGAGGTCACTCCATCGCTCAGGGATCTGGAGCCAACAGTGTGTGCTTGTGCGTGTGCAGGTTTGTGCTACTTAACACACACTTAGCTGGAAACTACCCACAAAACCCCAGCACATACTTCAGCTGTTCTGTCATTAGTGTTGCGAATAAAAAGTCATGCCCTTTGCTTATGACACATTCCAAACACTCTGGATGCTTTATATCCTCTTCTCACCCCCTCTCGTATTTTTATTCCAGTGCTGTCAAGAGCAGATGTTGAAATAAAGAGCAGTGGGGGAAAAAAAAAAGTAAATACATCTAGTAAAATTCAGCCGAGGCCGCTCCTGCTGTTATTTTTCCTTTGCCACTGTTTCTCCGGCGCTCAATGAAGGGCAGTGGCACGATACTTTTTCATTCAGCATATTGAACAGCCTCCCGGACAAGCCGCCGAGTGTTTTTATTGTTAATCGATGCCAATCCATTCCGAGCCTTGATGTTAAATAGGGATCAATACGGCCAAGCTGTGGCGAGATCTGATTTCAGTCGGCCGCTCGAGCGGTGGGTTTTAATCGCAGGGTAAATCAAAGCTGGCCGAACATAAGTCAGGTGAATTAAAACAGACTGCTGGGGACCTTTCTAGCCACCTGACCAGCACCAGGAAATACCTGTCATATTTTATTATTGCTTCCATACTAGGTTTATACAGCAAATACTTCTTCCTTTTTTAGACCTTTTCTTCTATGTAGCGCATAAGGATGGAGGTCGCAAAAAAGCTGCTAAAAAAAAAAAAAGCACATCTAAGGCTTTTAGCTGCTCAGCATCCAGAGAGAACAGAGCAAGAACGTTTGCTCTTCTTTACACGTCTGGTCTTTAATGATTGAGGCTGGGAGGGAAAGCAGGCGAAATCGATGTTGCCCCTTACTTTCAGCAAAGCTACATTTCATCTGGAAAAAGATCATAAGGATTGCCCTGATTTGTGAATTACAGTAGTTCTCGGAGATCTTCAGGATCAGGATTTTCTCATTCACACTACAGAGGCATCGCACTTATGACAAAAAAGAGAAAATTGAGTCAGCACTTGAACCTTTATTTTATCTCCCCCTTTGAGGTTTAAAACCCACAGGCATCCATAATGTGCGCCTCTTGTCTTAAATTTGGCCACTTCTCTTGAAAAAAACATTCTTTTATCTCTTTCTCACTGTGTATGGAGCGCTGTCGAAGCAGGGGGCTGTGTGTGAGTGTGTAAGTGTGAGTGTGAGTGTGTGTGATGAGGGTCGAAGGGCCTCAGTGTTTTCCTGTAGATAAGCATCATAAGAGGGCATCGTTAGCCTGGGAAGCCCGTCCACCACACTGGAGTCCACATAACTCACAAGGGTCGGGCAGATTTAATGAAATATGGCTGCCGCCATAGCAGTGATTGATCGGGCGGACGGCCACGGGCCTCTCCGTGGCCCTCTCCTCCCACGGTCCATCTATGATGATAAATTAGCGTTAGATGGAGCCTAATGAGTTTACTAAACATTTGGGATTTGCGCTAATAAACTGGCAGGCTAGGAAGCTAGCAGCGAGAGCGAGCAATCCCAGAGCTCCCCCTTATCGGGGGGACATGACAGTTAAACCACGCTTCCAATCTGCCATCGATTCATCATCCTGGCTCCATTGTGCATGCTCCACAAGAGGATAATTATGCAGCCACCGCATCAAAAACACTCATATTTTCCTGAGAGAGCAAACAGCCACAATAACACCAATAACCTAATATATACCCTACATTATTAATACAATCAATATTATTATTATTATTATTATTATTATTATTATTATTATTATTATTATTATTACACTCAACCATTTGTGTCTCTTCTGTATTGAGAGTAATTTGCTTTTGAGAAAATTTCTACACAGAAGTAATAATGTAGTCAAAGCACTATCAGTTAGCTGTCGATGTACATGTCTAAGTCTATAAACTGCCAATGAAAATGAAACCGCATATCCTTTATTGTTGTTTTTTTTTCCACCTTCTCATTCTCTCATCTAGATAAAGCTGTTGATAAACCGGCAACTATAATTTATCGCACGGTAACATAATATAAAATCATTTTGCTAATTGTCTTTGTGTTGGGAAACCAAACAGCTCTTGACTGTCGGCCAAATATTTGCCGTCTCTAATGATGCCTTATCAACCGCACCTGACCTCCTGCAACACCCATAAATCAGCGTCACACCCCGTATTTAAAGGCATGGAAATCAGACCCTGCTTTTAGCCTAATAAACAGCAAGCGAGGCCTGCTGGACTGCACCGGGGTCCTGGACAGCATAATTGCTGGGAATAATTCTAATGAGGTCTTGGGAAACATGAGTAGAGGTTCTCTTACAATGACAAATCGCCGTGAGCCAGAGCAGGGCTCTCCAACCACCGCTCTCTTAACCCTGAACTGCTCGCTCACTCGCTCGCTGCTACTTCTCCTTCTCTGTCTTTTTTTCCCTCTGTATTGTACTGACTTGGGGGTGTTTGAGCATTGCATCATCTTTACATGCGGTAGGCGATCGCAAAAGGAATGCACAGACACAGTCTTGCCATTACAATAAAAATAATAAGTACAGCTTTCATTCGTGCTCCGCAATTCGGTGTAATCTGCACGCAAAGGCTAATTTTCTTTTGATGGCTGAATTCTGTGGTTTTGTTATCAACAGGATGCTGATAATCTTTTGACAGAAGCGAAGGGTGGGTGTTGGGGGAAGGGGGTTATATATTTAGAGATAACTTGTCAACTTTAATAAATGATACTTATTTACTGCAGTTTTTAAAGATTTGAAAAAGAGGATGGATCCAGCACAAGGGACCCCAGGGACTGAGATGGCCAAGGCCCAGTGCTTCTCACCAGGGGGAAACTGATGGTTTGTGCCCAATGTCCAGATCGCTGGCCTGTGACCTCGGAGTCCAATACAATCCGCACACAGTTTCCTAACCTAATCTCAGCCGTGTCACACAACAAATTGCCACATTCGGAAAAATGGGAATGGATGGCAATGCGGGATGGGGGGCGGGAAAGAGGAGCTGTAGGTAAAGAGAGAATAGAGAATAAGGTTGGGATGATGGGATGCCAGGCGGAGAAGTGGACAGAGAAGGATGAATGGATGTACGGACGGACAGAAGGACGGATAGATAGATAGATAGCAACAGAGCGGCGTATCGCCTGCTGAGAGTGGAGAGGCAGAGGAGTCCCGGCAGCGCTGAGGTCTGATTTACAAACCTCTCCTAATGCGAAACAAATGCTGTGGATGTGCATCTACACATACTCGTACAGCGGGAGGGAGAGAGAGCAAGAGAGAGAGAAAACAGTCACTGAATCCATGGCTCCAGTGTGTGAGGGCTGCATTTACAGCCAGACGTGCTGCGCTTTCCACAAACACACCACCGGCCCATTAACACAATCAGAGTCCATAAAGACGTGTGTGCAGCAAGTGTCGTGTAATGCCCACTACATGCAGAGCGGTCAGGAGTTCTGAAAAAGCAAATCCATGAACGAAACTTTGTTTGGTGTTTGTTTTTAAGTGCTGCATTTTGTAGACACATGCTATTCATACGTATGTTATTTCTTAGCAGTCATTTTCATCTTCTTCTTCTTCTTCTTCATCCTCTTCTTCTTCCAAAGAAAATAGAAAATGATCGATGTGAATAAATATTACATGACATCACTTACTTACTAGAGCTCTCATAAAGATATCATCCTATTCCATTCTATCATATTCGATCACATGTCCGTCACAAATCGATCTCTGTGGATTAGCTTCTAAACATACACCAATGCAACAAAGTAAGTGTCAAATAGTTTTTTGTAGTTTCTGAGGAAATGCTCTGGATTCAAGAAAATGTACCGACGGTTCCCTCGTTGGCTGAATGAAAACGTTCTTGTTTTCAGGTTTCTGATTTCTTTCAGGATTTAGTTCATTTCTAATCTTTCATAAAAAACAAATTGCTCAACTACAGTATAACATGGCCATTAAAGTTAATGGGGAGCAGAAGGAGGTTCCGAGACGATCTCAGCTGTATGTTGGAAACTGGAACACGCTGCCTGCATTCACGAACCCTGTCCTTGCATTCCTTACAGTCCTCGCCTAACCAAAACTGATCCAATTTGCCTGGTTGTTATTCAAAAGGCACATGCACCCACGCCTGCCTATTGAGTAACAACAGACCCTCTCCAACCGTCTGGTGTGTGTGTGTGAGTGTGTCTCTGTGTGTGTGTGAACACTCAAATATTTGGTTCTGATAACAGTTGTGTTTATGCTGGTGAATATTTCTAATGGGTGGTTTTACGTCTTTGTGCGTTAAGATTGAAATGTGTAGGTTTGACGTTGATTGTGTTTATTTTTGTAAAGTGTGTGTGTGTGTGTTCTGTGTGCAGTCATACTTGCACCATACTATGATGACAGGCTCAGCAGGAGCATTCACACTGCCCGACAAAAGGGGAGTGTTGCTTCTTTGTGCTTCCAATCAAATAAAAGGCCTTTTTAGAGCACATATGTCCCTCTCCTCACAGTTCTGTCAGATTAGACTCTCAATACCCCCACCAGACACACACACACACACACACACACACACACACACACACTAGCAGGTTTATTTTTTCAACTCTCCTACTTCTTAGCGCTCTCTTTCCTCTTCTTCTCTGTTTCTGCTGATGCCCTGGCTTCACAATGTCCACTACTCTTTCTTTCCTTTTTTTCTTTTTCACCGGCATCTGTGTGTGTGTGTGTGTGTGTGTGTGTGTGTGTGTGTGTGTGTGTGTGTGTGTGTGTGTGTGTGTGTGTGCCTCAACAGAGACTCGGTGGAGCCGCTTTCTTCCGTTCTCTGTGCCCATGCAACATGTCTTACGACAGCACCAGCTTAGATCCCCCTCCTCTCCACACATGTTAAAGCCATTTCCCCACACAGACATACACACACACACACACACACACACACACATTCACACACAAAAATACACAAACACACACAAACACACACGTACGCATACACTGTGGATTCACACACCAGAGTTATGGTCATTACCAAGAACAACACAACTCCCTCTTACTTGTGTCACTTGTGCATTAATGTTTCCAGAAGAATGATTGGAATATGAATCAAATTTAAGGGAACTGAACAGATTTTTGTGAATCGACACAATTCAAAGACAGAAGACTAAATGAACTGGATCGATATGAAATCAACACAACATGCAAATGAAATGAAATGAAATCAACTGAACTGGAGGAAGTTCAATCTAAGATTTGCAAACAAATCAAGTCAAAGTGAATCAACTTGCATTGACACAGAATCATATCCAGTGTTCAAACCAGATAATAAACTGTATTTTTTCTGCGTACAGAGGCCCATACTATGATAAAAAAAAAGATCTTTCTCATGCACGCTTTTTCACCGTTCCCTGAAGTGCAATCCATCTTATCCATAATTCTGTGAAAATTTAGCTTAGGAAATAGTTTTGAGGTGCCGTGTAAAAAGTGTGTAATAGAGTACATCTGTTTCTACTGTAAGCTGAGTGCACACCCAGGCTAGCGGCCGTAAGGTTTTGGCTTCTCGACCGCTCTGTCCATTTATTTTCTATGTGAGCGTGAACAGATTGCAGCATGCCAAACACAGGTTAAGCTTTCTGTTTTTTTTTTTTGTTTTTGTTCTCCCTCTACACTCCTGTAGATTTGGCAACCCTGTCTCTCTGCTCTCCCAGAGATCTGGCAACCCTTCACTTCCTGGCATAAAAGGTGACAATCTTCATTAAAACCTCTTACAGACAACTGTCAGTTATCCTCAGTTCAAGGAAGCCAGCTGTTCGCTCTCTCTCTATCTACCGTTCTCTCTCTCCCTCTCTGGTCTCTCCAGCGAGACGGCGTTCATGGTTTATAAGCCATGTGTGTTCTGAAGAGTTTCAAGGTGAGAGTGTCATCTGCTCAGCTCATGAAGGTGTTTCTGAATATCATTATTTTGAGCTCAAAGACAAAGGATCAATTAGGAAATTGTTCCAAACGAGCGCCACGATACGACTCCCTCTAACTACAACGCAGACGACTCGTTAATAGCTGAGATACATTTACATACGAAAACAAACACAGCCATTTGGTGTGACATGACAGTACACGGGTCTACAGCAACATCATGATCATATATAGATGCTATTATGTTAATACTTCTGTCAGGTGACCCGTGTCACATTTGCTCTTTATTCCACCTTTACAGCTCTAATTAGCTTTGTTGCTCAAGCAGTTTATTTACCTTGCTTTGCTGGGCTGAATCATTTTATAGGCATAAAATACAATTATTTCATCATAGATTTTTCTAAAGTATAGTTTTGTTTGAACAGAATGTTTGACAATTCTGGGATTTAGATTTTAAGATTTTTTCCTCCATAAAGTTAAAACAGACATTTAAATAATTTTTCATATTATTATTACATGCAGAAATGACGTGTGCGTACGTGTGTGTGTGTGCACAGTATGTGTATGTGTGCGTGTGTGTGTGTGTGTGTGTGTGTGTGTGTGTGTGTGTGTGTGTGTGTGTGTGTGTGTGTGTGTGTAATAATTCTTGATATATTCTCTGTATATTCATGAAAATGCCTTCAGGTATCTTGCCATATTTACCGTGTTGCTCACCTCTACTACTGCAATTTTCTAATTTCTTACCGTACCAAAAATCTTTATCAGAAAATTAGATAAGAAAAAAAAGGATGTAATTCTTATCTTAATGATGTTAAATGGTGGTTAGTTTTTGTCACGCTCCTGATAAGCGAGTGTCGAAGAATGTACACTGTATTGTGCTTTATAATATCAGTTCACTCCCTTAAAGGGGTTTCTGACATCTCTGACTACCTCCTTTCCTCCCTGTATCTCAGTCTCAGCTCTGCTACTCCTCCGCACACACACATAGGCGATCCTTTACACAAGCATCTCCCAGAGAAGGTTCCCATGCCACAGGCAGAATCAGACAGCCCTGACAGGAGCGAGCGGCTGCGGCTCGGTGTGTGACTGAAGCTTCAAAAGAGCCGGGCCGAACACCTGCACCAAAACGGCAGTCGCTTAGCATGGCCAGCTCCATGTAGGCACGCATTAATGGCCTCTTAGAATAACGCAAATACCCCCCACTAACACTTAACACGCTAGGCCAGACACACACACACACACACACACACACACACACACGGAAAAAGGAGAGAAGTGAAGGAGTAAGGGAGAATTTTTTTACTGCTGCGTCGGCTAATTTGGTAGTGGTCAGAAGAATTTGTAGCATGGCCTGAGCCATCACCTTACTTATTCACTAGGCAAGCTGGCTGAAGGAGAAAGAGGAGCACTGTGCTTTATTTCTGTGTGTGTGTGTGTGTGTGTGTGTGTGTGTGTGTGTGTGTGTGTGTGTGTGTGTGTGTGTGTGTGTGTGTGTGTGTGTATGGCATGAGCAACAGAAAGCTTGCTGACTGCCTCATAAATAAGAGCAGCAGAACACACCTGTGCTGGTGCTGTAGTGCGGCTGTAAGGCTGTTACCTGGCCAGAGATATATCTGCTGTCTGCTCAGCCATTAATCAGAACTAATGAAGCTCTCTCTCTCTCTCTCTCTCTCTCTCTCTCTCTCTCTCTCTCTCTCTCTCCACTCTCCAACAGTGTCTCTCAATGTAGCTCTTTTAATGCCCTCTCTTTTTCCCATATCTTTCTTTCTTACACAAACAATTTCTAAAAACAGCCCATGAATAGCTGCTCTCACATGAACTCGTATGCTCACAAGCATGTTTACTTACACACCACATCCACGCATCCACATCTGAATGTCACCTGAGCATGAAAAAAAAAAAAAAAAGATGCAGACCTGAAATGGCTGGAGGCTACAGTAACAGCTGAGCAACCCTCTGCTGCTTCCTACAGGAGAGACAGACAGCCAAAGAGAGAGTGAGAGTGAAAGAGAAAGAAAGCAGCAGAGCACCAGTTTCCATTTAACACTCTTTTAATTACCCTCCACACAGGTCTGTGAAAACCTGCCAGTCAGGAGCACTTCAAAATAAACAATCTCACTCCAGGTCCATCACATCCTGGTGTCCTGCTCCGACGCTGATATGTAATTAAAGACGTCTCCAAAATGCTCCTCGACAGCCCGGGACGCAGCCAAAAATGTAAATGACATTAACAGAGAGACAATGAATTGAATTTTTGGGTTTAAAATGTCCCTTGATTTTTTTTTCTTCTTTTTTAGCTCATTTCCATAGAGCTTCTTTTTTTCTCTCCCCACACCAACAAAAGCTCTGACCTTCTAAATGCTGGCATTTGTTCAGCTGAGCTCGGAGCGAGCCGCAATCGAGCATCTGCACACCGAAGAGAGGGAGGAGAGCGCGTCATGAAGACCTGGGCCTCATGTGCCAGAGAGGCAAACAAAAGAAAAATATTTTTTAAAAACGAATCCGAAGAAGAAACGACGAGGAAATATCAAAGAAGGTCATCTGTTTATTTTCGGGAAAAGGAATATGTGAGTGTCTTTAAAAGAGAATCTCCAGGCACATGAGTGGGGTGGCTAATAATCACCCGTAATCCGCCTCATATGGAAATATAATGAATGTTAAATGAAATCAGCAACAGGCCCAAATGACGCCCGAGCCCAGTCGGAGAACAGGTGCAAGCGGCTGTGCGGAATAAGCTATAGGAAGAAAACCGGCCCTGTGCGTGGCAAAAAAAGTCAATCTCATGCATTATTCAGCTGCATGGGGTGGGATAGGGGGGAATCTCTCAGGGGTCAGGCTGTCCTGACCTCTGTGACAGGAAGTGAAAGGGAGATCGGTGGCTAGGAAAGCCCTGATCAGTGGCAAGTATTATTAGTCCCAGAGCCGCAGAATAAAGCCACAATCCTCTCCTGACACACTCACATGATCGCTAACCTGTCTCTGAAAGCTTGTGGTGCATCCATCACTAACAGACCTCTGTGTTACATCTTGCTCGTACTCAGTCTTTATTTTTCACCTTCTTTACACATCCCCTTAGATGAATAATCTATGCCAGAGCAGTGGGAGGTGAAATATTTAAAGATCCACTGAGATCGATTCTGCAATTCTGCAACAGCTGTTAAATGCGACCAACTTTTCGTTCTTTTGCTGTTATTTTTCTCTTTTTTTCCCCCAAGCTGTGCAAAAGTCCAAGAGAAAATAGGATAAACAGATGTCTGGCTTGCCTACAGGAAAATAGGACACATTTGGAATGATAAGTCTCTTAAACTCCATTGAAAATGCCAGCAGCGTGATGGTGCCAGTTACTGCCCGTGCCTGTGCCAGCGAGCAACGCGCCTGCCCTGAGTGCCATCTGGGAAAATGGTGCTGAGAATGTTATCGATAATGGATCACAAGTTCCTCTGGTCAGCATGGACCTGTGCTGCATGAGACTCTATCTCTCTCCTTTTGCTCTCTCTCTCTCTCACTCCCACTCTCTCTCTCTCTCTCTCTCTCTCTCTCTCTCTCTCTCTCTCTCTCTCTCTCTCTCTCTCTCTCTCTCTCTCGTCTTCCCTTCCATTCTTTCTCTCTCTCTCCTCCTTTATGTTCCCTTCTCTTTCCCCCCGGTTAAATGTTTTGATTGTAACATAATCGGCCCTCCCTTGTCTGCCTAAACAATCCCCCCATTCATTTTCTAGATTCATTCCCCTCCATGTCCATGCAAACCATTATTTCCAAGCGCTTGTTGAACATGAGCACACGTAGGCCTCCCTGTTCCTGACACCAATCATTTCATATCTACACATCCCTCTGTCACAATTTTGGCTGTCAGAATTGAGTGCAAAAAGAGAAGTTGTGTGTTGAAGACTTGGCCCTACGCCTCTTCTCTCACTTGTACTCGCGCTTCACATTCCAGGTTAAAGTTTCAGCACTTTTTTTTTAACCGGCCCCGTTTTCTGACTAAGAGTTCTGGGAGCAAAAGGATAAAATCATCTGCTCATAGTGGCAATACATGGACAATGCAGTAGGCTAATGAAGCACGTCTGGCTTTGTGATGGCGCAGAACGGATGAAAACGATACTCCCAGCCTTTTCATGCAGCCCACAATGAAAATGTGAGCTTTTCTATCCACTGTTTGAACTTACAACAATATCTCCTCCTTTCGCTGCAGACTCTTTCCCTGAGACTCAATACCTCCTCCACTGTTCCTCTTTTCCTATTTTGCTAGTGTTACACGCATTGTTCGCCAGATTGAAGCACAAAGCCCAGACACCCGATCTCTCCAACTCTATTTAGGCGCGATACAAAGCCGAGCAATTTATGGGAAGAGCCAGTGCGTTAAATATCAATGACGCCCTGTTATACAGTGTTCAGCATGTGTCTCTTTGAAGGTAAATATATACTGTAAGCTCAGCTCAGCAGAAGAATAGAGCTCACTGGATTTTGCATCCCAGGAACTAGCAAGAGGAAGTGAGACATGGTTCATCATTTGCTCCAAAAAACAAGAACAACCTCACAATAATCCTTCTTTCTGCTTTTTTCGTCTCTCTCTCTCCTCTCCGCTACAGGGCACTGTAACATAATTCTGAGTCTTCTATTAAAACATCCTGCTACTAATTACTGCTCACACGCTGTAGCTGCACATCAGCGGGTCTGTTCAAATACTACAGGCAGTGATGTGGAAGAACACAGAGCATGTGTGAAGTCAATCACTGATTTTTACACACGGACAAGACAGTAAATAAGAAAAACAAAACAGTACTTTAAAGGTCATAATAGGATTTGTATGTATATGTATATATATATATATATATATATATATATATATATATATATAGTTCCACTTTTTTCTAGCATGTATCCCAGTAATAAAGTGTACTTGCTGTTCATATATCACTCTTTGGCAATGCTTGTGAAAACTGATTATCATGCAGAACAGCATTTCCGAACCATAACCGTATGACGTGTGATGGGAGGAAATTCATAGTGCTCAAAGCATGTGAGCACAGTCATAAATTCAGCACAGAGGCAGTGAGTCCTTTTTTCCGACACTTCACACACACACACACACACACACACACACACACACACACACACACACACACACACGCACACACACAAACACACACTTGTGCTGAGTGGCAGTAGCAACTGGCAGTCCCTATTTGATTACTAATAAGAGAGATGTTCCCTCTGTCAGATACCAAACATTCTCCACTAAGCAAACAGCTATTTCAGCTAGTCAAACATTAGCATTGCTGTCCAGCGGTGGCGTGTATTTTGCCTCGGCTCACGACTCGCTGTCTTTCTTTTCCCAATCTAATTTCTCGCTCGGTGGACGGCAAAGTTCATGATGGGGAGATAAGTTTGCAACATCAACAGAGCAGAGAGAGACAAGGAGCAAGTGAGACAGAACTGAGAGAGAGAGAGAGAGAGAGAGAGAGAGAGAGAGAGAGAGAGAGAGAGAGAGAGAGAGAGAGAGAGAGAGAGAGAGAGAGAGAGAGAATGCTCTCTCTGGCACAGAGTGGCAGTTGTTCATACTGTCTTTATGGAGCATGTTGGGCTTGTTCTACCTCACTAATCTCCAAGAGGCCCGGGCAGTGCTCTGGCACATCCCTACGCCTCATATCTGCCCTCATCTCCTCCACTCTTCTATACTCTGCCAAGATAATTGGTGATAAGAAAGCACTCCAAGACTTGCTGAATGTTTGTAACAATACAAAGTCGCAGGAAATAAAACAGAACTTCAAAAGAAAGAGAGCAAAAAAAAGACATCAAATCACTGATCCTGCAGGAGACGGTGCATTTAAACCTGCTAATGTTATCAGCACATAAGCAGCAACAACCAGCTGGAAAAACATCTCTCGTTACCTAGCAGTAGCAGTATGGGAGCTCTCACACACACGCAAACACACCTTATAAGACAGACAAGGACAGTGGGAAGCTGTGAGCATCACGTCTAGAGCCTACAGAGAAGATAACAGGGGAAGAGGAGACGGAGGCGAATGATGCACTTGTTAACAAATTAGTATGAAGGAGGGAGAGCTGTGAATCTAAAGCCAGACGCTCTCTAGGAATAAATGACTCGTTGCTGGGAGAGGACGGGCTAAAGCAACTGCCTCCCCTGGCACCTCAAGCAATTACACACTCCCTAAAGACACCCCCAGGTTTCCAAGTCAGCCCACCTGTACAAGGACCAAAACACCGGGCCACACCACCATTACACAAAGACAACCCACCCACAGACGAACAGAAAACAAGAGAGGGGCCCTTACCTGTCGATGATCACAGGGTCTGAAGGGGTTTCATTTCTGTTCCCACAACTTTTCTTGTCACAACACCGGCTGTGAGGAAAAAGACAAACAAACAGCAGCGATGTAAGATTTGGTCTCAGTTCAGGAAGCGAGTGTTTTGTCTTGCTAGAGCCTGAATCCAAATCCGTCATTTGCTCTTTCCCTTTATAGCATGAGGTGGAGGCGGCTGCCTGGCTGGCTGGCCATCCCCAAATCGGGCGCTGCTGTGCCGAAACGGGGAACAACATGTTGCGGTGTTTGCATTGGTGCTGAACAGAGAACTGGGAAAGGGGGGGGATGCCAAGAGGCAGGAGGATCACTTTCACAGCTTTGCCTTTTGTTTACCTCTAATTGTCAAGCTGTTATATCTGGAGAGGATGCAAGATGCCACCTTCAACCAGTGCTTTTGTGGGGCACTTATTAATTACAGGCTCAAAAGCCTGCATCAATCTTTCACAATGTGCCAATGCCTCCATTTTGAGGCTGCTATGACGCTCCCATTATGAATGCTTTAATTAATGCTGAAATGATACAAGGGGAAAAAATTGTATGCCTCTTGCATGTAAAGAAGCACACTTGTATAACGGTTACATGTCCAAATTCTCACCATATGGTACGGGAAAATATGTAAAGCTCCTTTAAGCTGGCAGATAAAGTGATTAAAGTTTAAAAAAAGCACTTCACAAAAACACACGTGAAAGTTGCATGTACTCACAGCACAGGCAACAAGAACGTCAATAGCAATCTGCGTCTTATCTCTAGACCAGGCTGCACACGAGGAGCAAGAAGAGTATTTCAAATGTTAATATCTAAGAGCTCAGTTCTGTGAATGCAGCACATCAGTGGGGACTAATGGCACTAAAGCAGAAGCTGGCAATGCAGCATGACCTTTGGGCCTGTAACTGATGCTTGATGTTAGTGCTTAAAATTGGATTGGTTGTACTCCTTTATTCCTGTCACAATTTTCCAATTTCTGTTTGACGTGTGACTTCCTAATTCATCATGGCTTGAGGATTATAGAAGACATGGAGCTGCTATCAAAATCCACCCTTAGTGCAACTTAGAATAATAATAATAATAATAATAATAATAATAATAATAATAATAATAATAATAATAATAATAATAATAATAATAATAATCTGGTTATGTCAATGTAATAATATTTAATCAAAAGATGCTAAAGTTAAGTTTGCTTCTCAATCGGACTTTAGATCTTTTCTGAGCACTCCAACATACCGCAGTCCGAAAAAAATACATCAGTGTACTTCTGTTTACTTCTTAGTGCGCACTCCATAAATCAATTAAAAACCTTCTCAACATCCGGAAACCTGCTTAGTTTTTCCGGGCCAAATAGTGATTTATTATTATTATTATTATTATTATTATTATTATTATTATTATTATTATTATTATTATTATTATTATTTCCCCTTAATATTTTTTAATAAAATCAGTTCACATATGGATTGAAAAGACAACATAAATAATGCACAAGAATATGAGACATTTTTAATGCGTGTATAATTTAGTTTTTTGTTTTGTTTTTTTCTTACCTGCACATAATTTCGTGTGTGAGGAGAACTCGGCACATTTCTGGATTTTTATCTTGGCCTTCATAAATTATAGCCTTGAATGAAAAAAGATAATAGAAATTTGTGAACAATATGCCAAAAAAAAAAGAAACATGTGGACTATTTAATATATCAGTCTGCTTATTGAGCCGATAATCTGTACAGTTAGTAACAATAAAAATAAAAATATATTAAATTAAATAACATGAAATCGCGTCACGTGTAATGAACCAAATTTCTGTCAAAATACAATTTGAATGTTTTTTATTGTATTTTTTTTCTTTACTGATACACCAGTTAGATTTATTTACCTAACCAAAATCTACATCCACTATGTCCTGCGAATTAGGGATAAAAACGTAACTAAAATAGTTTCGAATATATTTCAATATAAAACAAAGTGCAAGTCTATATAAAAGAGCGACGTTATAATTTTATAATTTGTCAATAAAGCCTCCCATACGGCATGACCTTTGTTATGTCCATAAATAAGTTATGATGGAGAAGCATATTCTATTTGAAATTAATATCAGCGCCGGGCGCTTCACTGTGATGATAAATAATGTGACATTAATAGCACTTTATAAATGAAGAGGCGCATATGCTAAACGTTTAGCTCGTCGCTGCATTTTATTTGAGAAGATGAGAAGGAAATGCTTTTGCATTAAAGGCGCTCGGGGTGCAGATGGGCGCGGGGAGCGCACACATCACCGCGCCTATCATCGCCACACATTGGAGGGGGAAAAGTGCTAATGGCCAATCTGCTGTTTATTTTTGAGCCGCTAACAATGATTTTTTTCCTCGTTGCTTTAGATAAAATCACGGTGTCGGGGGGTACGGTTGAGTAATTTTTGAGCATTGGCTTTAACAGATGGCGCAGAGCTGGAGGTGCGCTCTCCTTCACTTTCGCTCTCTCTCCTGCTTACTCTCTCTCTCTCTCTCTCTCTCTCTCTCTCTCTCTCTCTCTCTCTCTCTCTCTCTCTCAAAATTAAAGCCGTTAATATATTAAAGGCCTGATAAATCTCCGACATTTCCTTGTATAAAATAACAAGAATCATAGGCAGACGCGCATTGAGTTCAGTGCTTAAAAATTAAAATGTAATACTTCCTTTGCATCGAATAGCCTGATAAGTTTATAAATTAATTTTACAGGAGTAATGCATTAAATTTAAAATGAACATTAAGTCTTTAAACGCGAAGGAGAGAAAGTTATTTGTCTGATGGCACTTTGTTATCTATCCTTACAGCCATGATTTATTTTTCACCCTCACCCTCCCCCTCCCACACCCACACACACACACACACACACACACACACACACACACACACACACACACACACACACACACACACACACACACACTCGCGCGCGCGCTGTAAATACGGGAAATCCATAAAGTGTCTGTTCAGCGCCATTGACTCTTTGATCATTTTCACACCAATTAGGACACGGCCTATATTTATAATTTCTGTCGCACATGCAACCCCAGTAAACCTGTCTAAACGAAGGAATAACCAAATCAGAGCGTTCAACTTGTCTAGCTCTTCAACGTGGCCATGATGGAAGGAAATGAGACGGTTAAAATGCGACATCATGACAAGGAAACAGTACAATACCAACTCAAGTGGCCCTCTCAAGATTTATTTCTCTTTCTATAAGCATATAGAGCAAGAAGTCACGACCCTCAGGCTATAGATCATAGGATTTTATCATCACAGATAATAAATGCAGAACCAATTAAGTAAAACTACAGTTCATCAGCCGAAAAATAAAAACAGATCATTTTAATAAAAAAATATGCACTATTTGGATTGAATAAAAATGCACGCGGAGAAAATGCGTATTGGTTTATTGGCGTTATAAATAGTTTAAGGTTGTTTTTGTAATCACAAATTTCTTTGTAAAAGTAATGGATTTTGGTGCATGAATCATGTCGCGCAAGCTCCACGCACAGGATTTTGCGCCGTGATTAACTTAAGGCAGGGCATATAAAATACATCAGACTGTCTCCAAGGCAGTAAATCATAAAGAAATATGAACGGCATGGAGAGCTTAAATACGAGCTGAATAATAACGAGGGAAGAATGAGAGCTCATTTTATGCCCCGCATTTAGTGAGCAGCCTTTCATGAACCCTGCATATCATCCTCTCCTGCACTGGCGCGGGGTTTGAAGCGCGTGTTCAGTCATGTCGGGTTTTCCCCTTTCTATATATATATATATATATATATATATATATATATATATATATATATATATATATATATATATATATATATATATATATATATATATATATATATATATATATATATACTGTGTGTGATAGTGTGGCGGTAATAATTAATAATAATTGATCTGGCAACTAAAACGAAATCAAAACGAATTCGCAATTTAAAGAAAAGACAACTGTACAAATATAACTTAAACTTCATCGAACATGCAGTATAACGAGCAGGAGAAAGGCTAAAGTAAAACTTATTAAAAATAATAACAACAGCAATAATACAAGCGATACTAAATATAATAATGAAAGTGGGTCTTACCTGTTTTGTCATGGAATCGATTAACCGTACATAAAGATCCTGTTCTGTTCTGACTCCTGTGGGAAATGTTTTATTCAGTAAGCGCCATGGAATAGCCAGATTTTTACCACTTTATTTATTTATTTGTTTATTTGTTTTTCATGTTAGTATTAAATAAAATCGCACACCGAGAAAGTGCACGGAGCTCAAATAATTCCAAATAAGAAAAAACAAACAAAAAAAAAAACAGTTGTTTGTACAAAGTTCTTGGGCATTTTTAAAAAAAAACTTCCATAACAAATGTTTGGATTAAAATGGAGCACTGTTATTTATAATAGTAAGATTGTGTATTTTATAGCTGTAAAAAATATAATTATTATTCCTTGCTCCTTGCTGTCAGTGTCAGTATGGAGAAGTTTGACTTACCGTTGCTGTATAAAAGCTGTAGTTTGTAATGTATCCCATTGTTAGTTTTTTCGCTGTTTGGTTCCTGAAAATAAGCACGTTTGGAAATCAGACTGACGTATTCTGAATTTTGTTTGAATTTTGCATGTGTAAAAATATTTGCCTGGTCTTGCTTTTATTTTCTTTGTAGCTATGCATGGATACTAGAATAATGTTTCCACTAACCTGATCTATCTTATCTATTAAATTGCAAATATCTATAATCTACCTTCAGATTATATAAATAAATTCTATCATTTTTTAAAGCCAATGTGCGTTAAATATATATTTTTACACGATACTGTAGCCTAAAACTGCATTCTCTTTTTTTACTTTGCACTGGACAATTGAAAATGCTGAAATCTTTTAAAATTCATAGATATGTATTTTATATTTAGGGTTCTATGTATAATAAATTTTCTGTCATCCTCGGTTCAATTCAGAAATCTTTTGGCGCGTGTGCGTTTCTCTAAGTTGTGTGAACTTGAGAGGGGAAAAAAGATCATCTTGCGCGGCATTTCCAAAAAGCGGCGCTTACTTTCTCCTTCTCCACAAAGTCCACAAAAGCTGTCCTTTCGATCTCCACGGGCTGACCCTGTCTGTCGTACAGAGCCAAGACGAAGTGGAAAAAATTGGACTTCCTCAGATTGGACGGCGGCTGTTTCTCGTAATGCGCCCGCGCCAGACCCACTCCGCTGCGGGGAAAAAAGATGACAAACCGGGGTCGGTTAAACAGTAGGGACAGTGGGAGCAAGGGAGCAAGGGGAGGGAGGGATACACACGAAATAGATACAGTATCAGTAAAAAAGCATCTAAGCTGGTGGAAAGTGACCGGGAGACTATTCTTGATTTGTCACTTAAACAGTAGTAATATGATGTAATGAGCGGCGGAGAGGTGCACGGGGAGACCGTAATTGATACATGGCATAAGTGGGGATTTAGGGTTGGTCTGAGAAATGCATGAAAAAAAATCAGGATGATTTGGCAGACGTACCTTTGGGCGGCTGTGTTAGCATCCACCACCCCGGCCGTATGCATCCACGATCGGACGGGGTTCATGCCGCTGCCCAGCGGCTCCTCTTTCATAGTCGTCCCCCCTCTCGGTATATTCTCCTGAATCCCAAACATTAAAGCGGCGTGCGCGCAAACCAGCTCCAGCCGACGAGGTCAAAGCGAAAATCGGGAAAGGACGCGTCGTTTCTCCACGAGACGCACTAGGATCTCTGCGAGAGTTTGGTCGTGATTTGTTGAAGGGAAAAAAAATAGAAACAAGCCCAGTACACAACAAGTCTCGGCTCCTTCTTCAGCGCGTCCCGTGTTGGCACGACATGGAGGATTTTAGTGAGTGGAGGATTCTCTGTCAAGATTCTCTCAGCGGCTTGTTTGGATCGAGATCCCGTTGGAGGAGTCGTCGAAATACCTGGATGTTGTTTTTTTTTTCCTTTTCTTTCTTAAAAAAATCAGTTCAACATCTCTTGTAACTTTGCGCTGTGATGATGCTCTCAGGCTCGTGTCATCATCCCTACAGGAAAAAAAAAGCTTCAGGACACTGCTGAATCGACCACTTTCTGGCAAGGCGCTCCAGCTCCAAAAGACAAATAAACGGGAAAAAAACTATGATTTAGCGCGGAGGTGTTCCCGGACGCGGGAGAGAGCTTGATGAGGGGGGCCTTTAGCGTCTCTCGGAATGGATGGAAGCGTACAAAACTCAGCCCTCTATCCCCTAGGACTGAAGCCTTTCCCGGGAGCCAAAACTCTAGACCCGCGGGATCCGCACTGTCAGAGCGATGACGCGCTGTGGGCGGGGTTTTGACCATATATGGAGGAGAAGGGGTCTGACATTTCCGGTCGCTGGCGTTGCCCAAGTACCGCGTGAGTACACATACACACACTACAAGCAGACTGCGAGATGTACTTTTCTATTCACCTTTTTCAAAACATGCACGAGCTCAAGCGAATCAGGGGAGGGGAAATAAACTTAAAACATGCACAGCTTTTGCATGTAGTGTGCAAATTATAATCCATTGTTTGTTTTGTGGTTTAGTTTAGAAATAAACGTGATAAAAGCGATGCAGTTTAAATAAAATGCTATTGCACATAGGAGGAGATAAATGTTTTACAACTGTGAAGGGTGAAAATGGATGGGCGTTTATCTATTAGCTCTGTAAGAGCTCAGATGAATAGGGCAGTTAGGGTTAGGTGCAGCCATGCACGTTGTGGTTTCACATGCAGAATAAAATCATTTATTGGCCCTTGTCATCCGCTCAATCACCGTGTCGTGCAAATGACAGTGACGGATATCTCAGATGCCTAATTGGCCCCTGTGTCGCTATGAAAGTCAAACGGAGCTGAATTGTCAGATACATAGCACGCAGATCAATAAGACGACTGAATTATATTTTAAAATCATGCTGTCTATTTGACGGCTGCAGATTTTTAACAGTAAATTCCCCTCTATAATGGCTGCGCTAATCATCTACACAAGAGCGCGATGCGCAGCTGAAGTTAGGAGAAGAATAACGCGCACAACGGACTAAAACCTAGTTAGGCTGCGAAGTGTGCAAAACACAGTTACACACGCACACACACACTCTCTCTTTTTCCTCACACACATATCTACACACACGTGCCGAGACGCGTACAAACGCTCAGAAAAACCGCGATGCTTTTTTGCAAATCGCGCTAAAATTGCATCTGAAAACTGTGGAAGGACTCGTGGGATCCGCTGCGTCCACCCTCTCACTCCATGAGCCTTTTTATAATAAATAGAGCGTTTTAAGGACAATAATGCGCCCAGTGGTTATTTAGTTTTGTGATATGGGAGTGTAAGGTGTTTCTTTTCTCTTTTTTGCCACTTGGCAGGGTGTGTATTGATGTTAATATTTTAATGAATGGTTGAAAATCGAGACTCCGATGTGGGTTATCTGGGGAGCCGGAGCGCAGCGCACTGGAGGGAGGGATGCGGGGATGGAGAAGAGAAAGAGAGAAAGAGAAGGAGAGATGTGTGTTTTAGAGTGTGAGAGAGCAATCTGTTTGTGCTGGTGTTGGGGGTTAATGACTATTGCTAAAGATAAGTGAATTATCAAAGCTGTTGCTCGTCTGAAAAGTCCATTACTTGCCTGCTCGTCCAGTTAAATACGTAAGTAATAAAATTATATTATGTAACATTATTATTATTATTATTATTATTATTATTATTATTATTATTATTATTATTATTAGCAGCAGCAGCAGCAGCAGTAGTAATAATTTCTTCGTTGTAATAATAAAAAAATTAACGCGTTTATTGAGAGCTTTTATGTTATTTATTATTTTATAAAATAGACTAAAAAGAGTGTTTATTATTAACTCGGTGTTGTATCTTCAGTCTTAAATTGACAGTTTTTTGCGATTTACTTATTTTTCATCATCATCATCATCATCATCATCATCATCATCATCATCATTATTATTATTATTATTATTATTATTATTATTATTATTATTATTGAAATTATGCTGTCATAATTAAATAATAAGACATGTAACCTAATTAGTGATAAAGATTTACTAGGAAATGCAAACCACTTTTTACATCCCATGTTTTTTTCTTCATATTAAATGTGCGTAAATTTCCCCCACAGTTACTCTCTGCTTGGCTAACCGCAATCTACAGTATCTTTAATACAGATTACACACCAAAGCGATTTCAATCTGATTATCAAATTAGGGTTTTAGCCTAAATCCTTTTAAAGCTGATACTGTTGACTAGAGAGGGGGAGGGGGAGGGGGAGAAAAGTTCAACAATCCCATCGCGAAGGTAACGATCCCCTCCTGAAAAAAGGGAGTTTTAAACCTTATTTGACAACAAATGCAGCTGCCCCTCTATTTTGGAAGATATTAAGGCGAAAATGAATGCAAATCTGTGTTCAGGAGCCATCTGGCCATAGAGAATCAGCTGCTCCGCCTGCATCTATCTCAGCTCATTTTCCAGCCTCATCTGGAGCCGAAAGCGTGCGCACCAAATACAATAATCCGCCAAGTTTCGCCTGCACTCCGACATGCTGTGAGCACACGCTGGAGTTTTATGGCTTTAGCTTAAATACCTTTTTTTGTAACCATTTAATTGCTTTTGCTAGATTAAAAGAAGTCAAATTTCTAATAAAGAAAAACTAGGCCTTGTATTAATGTGTAAAAAATTGTGGCATTTACTTATTAAATATTACTCAGGAGACACCTGCTAATATATATAACACTGTTTACAATATACACTGGTTAAAATACAGTACATTTTTTAATTGATCTTTAGTTTATTGTTATAGATCTTTCATTCATGGAATTTGTGCTAATTTGTATAAAATTGTTGACAACGAAGATCATCATCATCATCATCATCATCATCATCAACAAGAACAAGAACAAGAACAACAACAATGACAAATAATAATAATAATAATAATAATAATAATAATAATAATAATAATAATAATAATAATAATAATAATAATGCGTGTGTGTGTGTGTGTGTGTGTGTGTGTGTGTGTGTGTGTGTGGGTGTGTGGGTGGGTGGGTGGGTGGATTTAGTTGTCTTGTGTCGCCTATGTTAGATCTTTTGCGGAAAGTGTGCTAACAGCCGACAAAGAGAAAGTTGGTCATGCAGCTCTGAATAAGATTTTCCTCGGTATGTTCGCCTCTCGTAAGGAAAAGAGACGAGCCCTCCTCCCTCCTTTATTGTGCACACGAAATGCTCCTTTTGTGCGCATTTACGGGCCGGAGGCTTCGACGATCCCCGACCTCCAAAAAAAAAAATTAGCATTTAAATAGCGACATCAACCGATTCGCGCGTGCCGCGCGCCAGTAGGTTTCCCAGATGTCGCGGAGTGGTCGCTCACATGGCCGCTTGCCCAGCTGTCCTCTCTGCTCGTCATACCGGCGCCCCCACCACCTCCGCGCGTGCCCGAGCCACCAAATCTCCTCAAAGTCTCGGCCACGTCCCAAACCACCCTCAAACTACCGTACTAAACAGTACTCCACGTTCATAAAATGGCTTGGTTTCCAAATTTGCATAGGCTACTACCATATTAAAGAGTACGCAAATTACACAGTCAGTGCACCCAAAACCGCATACCTTTGTACTAAACAAATGTCAAAATAGTACACTAGCATACTGTAACCTGTGGTGACACGCATACGTCAAATGCATGCAGGAAACGGGTAACTATTAAGCTAACTATAAGAGATTTCATATAATAGTACGCTATCCTGATGTCCTAGACGGTTGTTAAGTGAGTAGTTTAAACGTAATTTAAATGGGGCCTTTGGGGCCACAAAAAGAAGTTATGCTTTCTTCTAGGATTACTAGAAATCTTCCTAAATTGTTTCCTTTTCTGTGAGTGAAATTTCATCGATAACTATTGGTATTTATGCCTAGATGCACTTTAAATACTTACATTTAGATATAGACAACATTTGGATGATAGCAGACAGACCACAGATACTTGCTGACCTCATGCGTGCTCACAATGATCTAGCGTAAAAGTCTCAGTATGAACCCAGTGTGATGTGATCTGGGGCCCACCTATCAGCCACCATGACAGAGCTAATGTAGTGAAATGTAGTGTAATGTAGTAAGAATGCTGGTCATTAACTGATCACCACACGACTGATTAAAATACCTTAACATTATTTCTTCGTTTCAATTACATGCAGTGGGCATGTGAGAAAGAGCTGGAATTTGCGCTGCATGTAAATAAGATAATCAAATGTTGAAAACCAGAAGACATTTTGTAGACCGTTTTTTGTTTGTTCGTGTGTGTGTGTGTGTGTGTGTGTGTGTGTGTGTGTGTGTGTGTGTGTGTGTGTGTGTGTTTGTGTGTAAGCAAAAAGTGAATCAATCATTCAGGACTGTGACGCTGAAACTGTTGCGCGCTCGTCACAGATCTGATCATCACACTAATGGCTTCTCCAATGGATAAAGTGGAGTGAAAAAAGATCTAGTTCCCTTTAATACTAATTATAGTTGTTGAGATTAAATAAATGACTATTAATGACTAAATGAAATATATTTATGCAAGTATATATATATATATATATATATATATATATATATATATATATATATATATATATATATATATATAATAGTTATACAAAAATCAGATGTTTCTGTATATAATATATATATATATAAGTTGTATATAAGTTGTATCAAAATCAGATGTTTCTGTACTTTTTTCTTTATATATATAAAATCAAAATTGCATACTGAAATTTTTTTATTAAGCGGACAGAGAATTTCATGAAAGAAGCTATGCTTAAAATAAAGAGACAAATACTTATTTTCGCATATTCGAAAGAAAGAAAGAAAGAAAGAAAGAAAGAAAGAAAGAAAGAAAGAAAGAAAGAAAGAAAGAAAGAAAGAAAGAAAAAATGAAAGAAAGAAAGAACAGTTTTATTCAGCCCGGTGAAATCAGGCGTTATAACAGAAGTGTTAATGATCTCTGAGATATGTGGAAAGGAACTGTGAGAGGAAAGAGGTGGCAAGTGAAGATTATTTTTCCAAGGAGAAGATTTGCATGACTTTTTTTTTGTACAAGCAGACATTTACTTGAAATTTGATAAAGAGCGCCTCCTTTTGCTCAGATTGTGTAATGCATTTTCAAACCTGAGATCAGTAACCCATAACACTTTGCAAAATTATTCAATAAATAAATATACAATGCATGAATTTACATGATTCGGCTTTTATTAGGATAATTTACATGGCGTATATTTAAATCACCCTAATAATAGCCTGCATAAGAGTAAGTTATTTATTAAAAAGATGTAGATCTCGCGCGAGGAATGAAGTGAGTAGAGAATCCGGGAAAATCAGATGCGGTCAAAATTCCACGGTTAATTTATTCCGTTATATACAGACAACTACATTGAATGCCTAATAATAATAATAATAATAATAATAATAATAATAATAATAATAATAATAATAATAATAATGCTTGGATATAGCGTCTATTTAATCATCGTTGCTTGATTTTATTTACAGAAAGAAGCTGTTATTGTGAGATGAACATCAGGGATTGAGGGCACCTTCACTGTATTAAAAGAAAAAAAGGGAGAAAAAAACAGGTTTCGATTAGGTAATTTTAGATATTGTAATTGGCTTTAATTAAACATGCATCGCGCTAATTAACTCAGATGATTTTTTTTCGGCAGCCACTGGGACGCGCTTTGCCGGCTTTGATACACTCAGTCCAGATGTCCCAGTACAATGCAGGCGGCAATTAGAAGTTCGGCTGCACACTCACTGGAAATGAAGTTAGAACCTTTGATAAGGCATAACATGCTCGAACAGATGCTGCATTTAATATGAAATCATATACTGTCAAAGGGGGTGCGTAAAACCTACAGGCTGTTGTAATGATAACAGAAAATATGTATACGCAACATCTGTATGCGCATGACACTCACACACACACACCTGCAAACAGCTGTTTCAAAATCAGAAACGAAATTACTTGCATTATTATTATTATTATTATTATTATTATTATTAGTAGTAGTAGTAGTAGTAGTAGTAGTAGTAGTAGTAGTAGTAGTAGTGGTGGTGGTGGTAGTAGTATGTTAAACTGTTATTTCTTTCGTTTTAATTGTAACGAATATGCTGTGTGAAGAACACTTCCTGATTTGAAATGCGTTTAAATGAAAATGTTGTGTGTGTGTGTGTGTGTGTGTGTGTGTGTGTGTGTGTGTGTGTGTGTGTGTGTGTGTGTGTGTGTGTGTGTGTGTGTCGGACTCGGCCGCCGTGTAATTAGCATTTCCATTCTGCAGTTGAAATGAAGAGGGGAGCCTGCGGCGCGGCCTCGGGCTACACCCACATGAAGAGAGGAAAGAGGAGAGGAGAGAAAGGGCCAAGCGGAGAAAATATGAATAAAGAAAGCAAAAACCATTCGAGATAATTAACATGTAAAATATCCAGTGGAAATGGGGACGGAAAAGAGAGCCCCACCTCACTCCGACTTTCCAAATCCTTGTGCGTAAACTCCGTGATTAGAAAAAGTTTACTGCAGTAATTAAAGGAACGAGGGCGCACACTGCACCTGCACGCGTACGTGTGCGGGTGTGTGTCTGTCTGTGTGTGTGTGTAAGGGAGATTTAAAACACAGTTTAAAAGCTCCAAATCCAAATAACTCCATGTCCTTGATGAGTCGCATTTGACCTACTTTTAAAATTGTACAAAATCTCCGAATGGATTGAAAAGGAAACAATTGAACACGAATGATCTAAGCCACTTTGTGCAGGTTCACTCGGTGAATGTTGAAGTGAAAAAAGGGTTTTTTGTGTGGTGACAGAGCGCCCCCTGCTGATAGGATGGAGGAACTAAAGCATCGTTATATCAGACACCTTTACAGCAGAAATAACACAGCGACTAATCATTAATACTCGTAACAGTTATTCATTGATCAAATGTTATAGTTTTAATAAGAGATTAATAATAATAGATATAGGAAAATGATGAAAAAAGATTTATATGCTCTAAAGTTTCAAGGGATTGGAATACGAGGGTCAAATATTGATGATGATGATGATGATGATGATGGTGGTGGTGGTGGTGGTGGTGATGGTGGTGATGATGGTGGAGATGAAAAAAATAAATGTTATTAGTCTTTATTTTCTAGAGAGTTTATGTGAAGTTATATGAGGAACTGCTTTGTGACAACATCCTAATGTAGAGGATAAAAATATACAATTAAAACTCAATTGAATCAATAAATGTGTTGCATCATAAAACACGAGTACCCGAAAAAGGAGGATGTGCAATGAAAAAAAAATGTTTAAAATAGGTTTGAATATTCAGTATTTCTCACACACTCATAGAAATGCACACAAGTTGGAAAGCACTGGAAGTAAAACATAATGTTAACATTCAGATTCTGCAATATTTAGCAATATTCAAAAATCTATTTATTAACAATTTTTTATCAGAATTATGAAAGTGCATATATTGTTTCATAATATTTTTTTAAATAGCCAAAATAAATCAATCGAATTTTCTTAATCGGTTACAACTCTTTGAGAGGAGCAAAAAAACTTTTCCTTAATCACATGTGTTTCACAGAATTAGGACAGCAAGATCTATTAATGTGACAAAATGTAAAACTGTGATCCTTATTATCAGTAATGATTAGAGTGAAATAAGAAATTTGGGATCGTTAAAGCAATTCAGATTTAACTTGGAATTCAGATTCTTTTCACTTACCTAAAACTATTGCAAAAATGTAGTTTCATTTAAAAATAACTCCTGTTATGCACCATTTCAAATAATGTGCATTTTAAATGATTTAAGGTGCTTCTTATTTAATTACAGCAAAGCTTTTAAAGGTAATATTATAATACACACATTTTCCCATGTAAAAGAGACACACTAAAGGTGTGTAAGGTACAGTTTAGTGCACATTTTTCCCTACGAGTGTATTTTTTTCCTCCCCACCGGACCCAGAGCAGCTGCTTTCAGTCATGTGTGAGGGTCGGTGGATTATGTAGAGTTTATCACACTCATAGCTTGCTGATATTTGGCTATAGATAGATGCGTTGAAGCTCAGCCAACACAGATGATAACCAAAGACATGTGTTACCTAATGTTCTTTATCTAACTTGGCAAGTGAAGCCAAACAATTTATGTCAATAATAATATATCTGCCTAAGACGTAAGATCCAATAAAGCATTCTAGCTCACATTAGCAAATACAAGTAACACTCACTTGTCATACTGATTTATTTAAAGCCAATATACTACATCTTTCCACTTTATTTTACGTGGCATGGTGTGGTATACACAACCACAAATGTCTTTATTCAGTCCCTGTGAATGGAATTGTTTAATTTTTAGATATATTCTATAATTTTTTTTAGTTAATTGATTTGATTCAAATATCAGGATTAATTATTCTATAATAGCTGAATAATTTTTTTTTACAGAAAATGTTAGTAGCAATTCATGGATTGTTATTATTATTGATATTTATTTATTTATTTATTTATTTATTTATTTATTTATTTATTATATGAGACGATCTGATTGTTATTTTCAATTCTCATTGTTTTCATTTTGAAAAGTGAATTTAAAACACGTTATTATTATTACTATTATTATTATTATTATTATGATGATGATGATGATGATGATGATGATGATTATTATTAGTGGTAGTAGTAGTAGTAGTAGTAGTAGTAGTAGTAGTAGTAGTAGTAGTAGAAGTGGTGGTGGTAGTAGTACAGTAGTAGTAAAAGTAAAAAAAAAAGTAAAAGTAAAATTTATTATAATATTAAGTAATGTAAGTTTCAGTCTGGCAAATGTGCTATATAATATCATTATGTGACTTTTTTGTATAGAAAATTGGTCAAAAACTCTATAGAGTTACAGGAAATATAAAGAATTTTAAATGTGTGTAGTGGGATTAATTGTGACTGTTCTTCTGCATCTAAATGTAATTCTCCATCTGCTTCTGTAGAATGTGTGTGTGTGTGTGTGTGTGTGTGTGTGTGTGTGTGTGTGTGTGTGTGTGTGTGTGGGTGTGTTGGGGTGAAGGTTCACTCATTCCCCTACTGCAATAACACGCTGTACTTCATAACCCACTGGTTATGACATGAGGGCGAGCCGGTGAACTCACTTAGAGGCCTGAGATATTACATGACCATTATGTCAGGTCAGCATGTAACCATGTGTACTGTTGGTCACTGCATTATCATTAAAAACAAAACCTTGTGATATATATATAAACCTTGCACAGCAATTATTTCTAGATATTATTTAACAGGTTGATTGCTTATCACGCCTTGTTCGCTTCTGCACCGCTGTTTTAATTTACACCCATACCCAGTTGAAAGGATTATGTGTTTGTTTAGTTTTCTTTGGTCGATTCCAGAAATGAATTTGACAGCAGGGTTTTTCAGAAGTGTATGGGAAGCTGAAATGGTTTTGTGTGGAAACAGGCTGGAAAGTGCCTGCTCGATTGCCAAGTCCCTTAGCGGTAGTAAAGTGTAGGTAGCCTCATAAAGGTGAGAGTTCCTCTTACACCAAGAGGAAAGAGCTGCCTTCTCCCCAATAAAGACTTCAGCAGGACAACAGCAATGACGCATTCGATAACGTGCCACGCGCATGCATTTTTGAGCCAGTGATTTTTTTATTTTATTTTATGGATTAATCTACAAATGAATCTATTTTACATTTGGATTTCCTTTATCATATAATATCAGTCATGGATACTTAACAAACTATAGTGATTATATGGATGAGTGAATGTATTTTGAAACATTACTTTTATATTGTTTTTATTCTACACTCACACTGTGTATCTGAATGTACTGTGTGGTATTTATCTTACAGAACGCATCTGATATGCTTGTGTGATTCATTCCTTGAACACTCCACAAGCAGTGTTCTGCATGCTAAGACACTAGCAGTCTGAGGCAGCTCATCCTCCACTTGAGTATTTGAACAATATAAAACTAATTCTGATGTGCGAATCCTACATTATTAACACAGAGGAAAAAGGATGAGAGTTTGCTGTGAAAAAAAAAAAGCCAAGCAAAAGCTAAAAATAATCACTGGCAGCTTTGCACAGCGGTGCAGCGAGTGGCTAGGGACCTCCAAGGTGGCAAAACAGTGTAGAAGGAGCATAAAAAACCTGGCAGAATGTTTAAATTAAACAGTGAAATTCAACATCTGCGTTCCAAAGCCTTTACCCTCAATTTCGCATCTCAGGCGTGTGTGAATGTGTGCGTTCGCGTGTTTGTGTGAGTGCACTCCGGCTTGTGAGCGCATGTGATTGAGAGATTTTAGGCACTCATTCGCACTAATCTCCATTTACTCTGATTTCACCAGCTCAGTGATGAACTATGGCATTACCGCGCCGCCGAACACATCACCCGCATGGAGCTGTGTCCCACTTTCAGACTTGGAGGGAGGCAGTGTGTTGGAAAAAAAGCATATGGACTGCATATTCATTAGTGCACTGCTGATAAATAGATTAATTGGCTAGATTAGGCAGCCAAAGCTTTGATCACAGGGACCGAGCCAAGAGTGTGTTTGTTTGTTGTTTAGTGTAATTTTGTTCATTGAGAGCGAATGCGGTGCTGTAAACCTTGCTGCACAGGCATTTATGGGATTTATTTTCCAGTTAGTGTTAAGAGGAGACCGCAAACATGTAAACAACAGAACAGCAAAGAAATCTAATGAGCGTGTGGGTGGGTACACATGTAAAAGTAAAAGAAACACAAGAAGGCTAATTAGTGCGCTAAATCAATTCAATCATATATTGTTGTAGCTTTACTGTAAATTATCATGTCAGACTGGTGGAAAAACACAAGTCGGAACCTACAGATTTACCGAATTAACTCTTCTGTTAAACTGGGACTGGGAATGTCAATTAAAAATCTAGTAGAATTAGTAAATTATTAAAAACAATTTCCAATCCAGACTCATTGATTTACTGATTCAAATTCATTTAGAGTAGGTACATCACACGGAGACTTCTCAATGACAACCGAAAATCGGCATGTTACTGTTTCCTTAAGTCTCATCAATCTCCTCAGCACATCTCTTCGAAGTGGTTTGTGATCTTTTGCTCTTTAGAAAGATATAAACAACATCTACTATGATTTACTGAAATATCAATCCAGGCTGCATATATATTATTTAATCTTATGAATATTCTGATGTCTGAATCTGTGCTAGTTTTTTTATACTGTTCTGAATATTGGTCAGTATTGTGGTTACTGAAATAATGTATTGTTATGTAATAAAAATCAGCATTGCTGTGCATAATATGTATGTAATATGACCTTGAAGAAAAAATGCATTGTGTATTAAAAGACGACATGAACTGACTGATGAAATGTTTATTTTTATTAGATACATTTTTACATTACTGTAAAAGCTCCATGTTGATGCTTATAAGCTGTGAAGGCAGCTACTTGGTTCCTACGTATTTCTGAGCTGAATGAAGATGAAAATGTGAGGAAATGAATTGGCAGGTCTGATCTGTGAAGTTTTCTGTGCATCAGAAGAGCCTGTGTTTATTCTCTTTGCTCTTTCTTTCTCCCAGTGGAGTCGCTGTGGCTTCACCCCTGTTAACTCGGATTTGATTTAACCTTTAAAGCAAAGGTGTGCGCCTCCTCCTTGGTAAACACCTCCAAACACATTTGCACTGGAATGATCGTCAGATACAAACACGACGTGAGGCTTTGAGAACGCCACCAGCATTATTAATTCATAATATGCTTACAGCTCTTTATCAGGAGTGTGAGGGAAGATGAAAGACCTCGTTCGGCGACGGCCGTCCTCCTGCGTTGGCTCTTTTCAAACCTTCTGACACAACCTGGTGTTCGACAGCTCAGGATGGGCCTTTGTATGTGTATGCATGTGTGTGTGTGTGCTTTAACACTTTCAACAGCTCATCCATTAGATCAGGCCCACTGCTGACTGACAGCAGCGTTCTGCACCCTTTCATGGCTCCGTGTACATTGCATAAGTCTGTGGGGGATTGCTTTGAGCGCCGAGAGAGCTCTGAGCACTGTCAAGGCTCACTGAGAGCCACAGAGGTGATCCAGCTAAGTAAATAACCTAAAAACACACGAGCATCAGTCCTGTCATTGTTTTCCAGCAAGAAAAAAAAAATCCCAAGAGAAAGAGTTGTACTAAAATATAAGCTGTTACAAAATAAATTGCTTTTTTGTTCCATGATTTGGTGTTTGTTTCATTTTAAACGAATAAGTTCTAAATAGATCTATAGGCTACAGCAGGACGACATGTTTGCAGTAAGGAGAGCAGAAATCAAAATACTAAAGAAACACCTAGGAAGTCAAATCTGGCATAAATAACAGCTGGAAGAGTTTATACTTTACAGTGGATTTCAGTACTTAGGGGTAACTGCATCACAATAGATATAATGCCTATGATGAATATATGATACATATGCCTGGAATGGAAATACTAATTATTTGTAAAGCCATCAGTCAGTATAATGATACATTTCAGGTTTATTTTTCTTTTCTAAATCCTGTTCATGATGCACATTGCTATTAGAGATGAAACATGCAGAGCATAAATCTACCCCCCCCCCTTTTTTTAAAGATTTGTAAATTGTCTTAATTTTTCTTCCATCACGCTTGAGTCGTTCATGCAATTCCTATAACACCTATATAGCTCTAACTTAAAAAAAAATAATAATAATAAAAAAAAAAAAGGATTCTTGGTGTACAAAATGAATAATAAGGTATTTCCTATTAAACAAACAAACAAACAAATAGATAGATAAATAAATAAATGGATAAAAGTATGATCTATGGACCTCCATTTACATCCATTTTCACACTACATTAAAAAAAAAAATCTGATTGTTAACATGAGGTCATAGGTTTCTGAAGGTTCCTTGTCAATATGTGATCATTCGACACAGTGTGCAGAGGTCTATACTGTACATAATCCTTCATCCTGCAGGAAGTTAGTCTCTTCCAAGATCCACCTATTTTTATTATACAGAGAATTAAAGAAGAACTGTAAAGAGTTCAATTACATCTCTCCAGCTACTTTCTTCCTTCAGTGTTAGAAATGACAATCAACAGTTTTATCTGAATTCCATCAATTACACACTTTTGTATGGATTGCACAAGCTCCTGGCTTGGTTATCTGCTGTGTATCTTAAAGTGAACACTGAGGCGGTGTCTGAAAAGAAGAGCAAATTTGACTCATTAAAGGAGCATAAAATTGTGTCTTTGTGTGTGACCTTTTGTTCAGCATCTTTGGAGAATTCTGTTACTAAAAGAGGTGAGTTTTTTTTGTGCACCGAGAGGGAAGGCTCCACGGGTATTGGGTTCCTATAGGGAACAATGACGATAGGTTCACCTTGCAGTGCATGGGTGTAACTTAGCCTGGAATATTGTGGATCAAAGACTAATAAACAAAGTGAGTAAGAGTATATGTGATCTGGCAAAGGATACAGACATGAAAAGAGCAGGCTGATGTTAGGAGAACGAAAGCATTAAGACAAACTGATTTTTTAATGTCACTCCGTCATGTTGCCTTCGCTCTCTTTTTTTAAAAGTGAGACCCTCATAATTCGTTTGTTTACTGTAAATTACGCAACATGCTAAAACCCATACTGTGAAGTAATCCTGTAACATATATTTAGGTTTGTTGCTTGTTTGCATGTTCGAGGACAATGCCCTTTATGATCGTCTTCATCTCCATGTTGATGACTGGGGAAAATATAAGCGGAAATGTTCCCTTTGTGCATGTACGGCATGCTGCATGACCTGCTGATCTCCACAATAAAGCCATAATAGCCGTTCACCTCCCCGAGGAACAGACCAGCAGCCTGGCTCTCTTATAGAAGCTGCAGAAACAGGTCACGGCAAGCAAGCGACGGAGAGAAGAAAAATGTCTTTATGAAGCCAAAAAGCTGACATCAAAGTAAACAGATGTACACCTGTCATAAAGCCTCAGAGGGGATTGACATAGAGCCCCTCATTCATATCCAACATGTCAAATGGCAATTGCTGAGGTTGACCAGCTCCAGTTCCAGCTCTGCCTCCAACCCCTGCACAACATCTCATCACACTTGATCTCCAAATATGAGTTTTCCAAAGATGAGCTCCCCCCACACACACACACACTCACCGGCTACTTTATTAGTGGCTAAGCTCTTTACACTTGTAGCATATTGCAGCAGGTTAGGGGCCTAAGCCTTATTGTCCCACATTATTGAAAATCTAGGCTGTGAGAGCCAGTCCCTGGAGGTCAAGCTTTGTCTGAGTGCGCTCGCTCTCTCATTTCTCAGGCAACAAGAGGCAACACTGGGGGAGGACGGACAAGATTGAGCTGGTAATACACTTAAATCCATCTTGGTTGACTTACCACAAACTTCCAGCTATCCCCGCGGCTTCTCGTGAGCCGAAATAATTCCTTTATAACTTACAAGTGCAGAAACTATGACTTATGAATTCATTGCAACACAGGCAGCATTATAAGTCTGTGGAACGGGAGGGCTATTTTATGAGCGACTCATAAAACGTAGAGCAGCGCTAGACCGAGCTGGCTAAATTGGATGAAAGACGCTTATGTCAAATTGAGAAGCACATCTCCTCCGAGAATACGGATAAAAAGCTTTTCCTTTCATCAAGCCACAATAAAGTCAAATGTAAATTTTCTGTTTCCTTTTTGAAGACTAAATTATAGCTGATGAGATGTAAATTCAGTTTATCAGAAGAAATCATACAGCAACCAAACTGTAGAAAGGTTGCTTTGTGATGGATTCAGTTGAACATGCCAGCAATCGTTTTGATTATGGGTTCAGCTTGCTATAAGACCTGAGCAATGTGGTGATTAATTAAACGTGGATCGTCATGTGTGGGTAGGTGGCAGTTCTGAGGGTTGTGGCACCACCTGGTGTTTGTTGGGGAAAGTACATTTTTAGAATTTAAAAGAAAAAAAAAGCTGTCCTTAATAGCTTAATATAAAACCTTGCATGTTATCCTCTAGGAACCTTTTGGAGAATCGAACTGATAACGTCGATGGAAATCTAACACCAAAACTATAAACAGCAAACTGAATGTTCACCAAATCAGCATTTATGTCAAGCGTTACATAACTACAGTGTTTGAAATTGTTGCTAACGGAAAAAAAAGAAAAGAAAAAAAAAGAAAAATAATGAAACAAACAAAAATAAAAATCTGTTGTTTCCCCCCCCCTTTATGTTCACAATTAGTTATTCAGACAACAGCATGGAACAGAAAAAATAAACAACACTATACATTTTGTTATTAAATGTTACAAAGAACCAAAGCCTTTATAACAGAAAATATTTCAGTGCAATTTTTAACAACTGGCCAGATTTGACAATTTCTAGAATAGAAAAAAAAGGTATGATTTTATGCATTATATCTAACCTAATGCAGTTAATAAAAAACAAGAAGACTATTACTGTTTTGAATAAAACATTCCCTTCTAAACCTTTGATTCTACATAATCCCTTAGACATAGTAATAACGTGAAACTCATTTGGTCTACACTAAATACACAAACGAAATGAAATGCAGCTATAAATCATCATTAAATGCCCTGCATACTACACTGTAGTATCTAAATTAGCACTCGTACTGAATGTGATAACCTGAAATGACTAGTAATTACCTGTGGCAAGCCCTTCCATTAAATCTGTGCTGGTCTATTAAATAGAAATAAAAACACACACAGGCTACATTAGAACGGAGAAGTCGAGTACTTGTGATGATAAATAAGGCACAAAACGTGTTGTGATATGAACTGGCCAAAGTGCAGGCTGCTCCTTGACTCCCAGAGATCTGTGCAGTCTGCTTCCTTATTCATCTTCTCCAGGACCTGTCTGACCTCATGATCAATACCTCTGCATGATATGATTTATATGGCCCTGGGAGAGAGACACAGAGCAAACATTGATGTGACACAGGTCACCTTTGTGCATGTTATGTTCATTAACCCTTTGCGATTGATATTCATATATGCTGACTTCGGCTAAGACGGATCAAAAGAGCACGGCGGCGAGATCAGACGCTAGGCGCTACGGCCTGCAGGTAAAGCGTTTCAGATGTGCATTTCTTTATTGTCGTGAACTTGCATTGATTTTCCAAAAGTAAGAAATTCCCAAAGTCATCGGATTCCTGGCATTTACGCTGCCGGCAAATTCAACATAATCTCAAAATAAAGCGATGTCGAAACAAAGTTTGTGATAGTTCCACTTTGACGAATAATCCGCTAATAATCCAACGAGTATACATCTGATCAAATCTATCTGAGGAAATGTGGTAAAAAATTCTTTTAATATTTCATTAAATAGTATTTGTGTAAATGGTTATGCCTGACTTTTAATATCAGAATGGGTGTGTGTGTGTGGTGTGTGTGTGTGTTTCGGTCATGATGCGCTCTTTTAAAATGCAGATGCAGGAAATCACCATTCATTGACCTAAATGAAGTTAACTTGCCATTCAAGATTCCGCAAGGATGCGGAAAATCTATACAGTAAATAAATAGTGGGAAAACTTAAATGATAAAATACACTACATGGCCAAAAGTATGTGTGAACATGACCATTGCATTCATATGAGCTTGCTGAACATACGTTTACATTTTCATCAGACGCCATCATCCACTTGGCATCTAGGGTAGTGTATTCCATCACCAAAGAACCAGAACACAGAGGCGTCTTTATGCATGCCTTCCTTTAACCTGAGAGATGCTTGGACCAGACAAGCCTGGTTTAAACCTGATGCAGGCAGCTACCAGAAGCTAGTCGAGGGAGTGTAGGAATGAGGTGGTGTGGGAGAACTTTGGTAGAAAGAAAACTTAAAAGATATGTCAAGCAAATTCAGCGACATGAGCATTAGTGAGGGCAGGTACTGATGTTAGATGAGAAGGCCTAGTGCGCAGTCAGTGTTTCAGATCATTCAAAAGGTGTTCAGTGGGAAAAATGTCAGGGCTTCCATCAGAACACTCGAGTTCTTCCACTCAAGCCTACACAATATATATTCATGGGGCTCGATGTAATGTAAAAATGTAATGCTATAACATAAAAAGACATTCTGTACAGTTGTGTGCGGCTACAGTTTGGGGTAGAAACACATATGGGTGTGATCAGAATCAGAATCAGGTTTATTGGCCAAGTGTGTTGACACACGGGATGCACTTATTTCCAGGGATTTCAGAACAGCGTAACAGATATTGCGTAATCGTGCAGGCGTGGCCTATTTGATAATCTAACCCCAACCCTAACCGTAGTTTTTGGTTGTTTATTTGTTTTTGAAAATAGCTTAACTGTAAGATAATAAAGCATAATAGATATAAATATAATAAATTCATTATCCATCGTAAGTATGCTCTCTCTTTTTTTTAAAGAGGGCATTTTTCCAAGACCTCCAGAAACGCCGCCGCTGACATACACTAGGATTTGGTTCCAGTTGTTTGCGACTCTCAAAAGTCCAGACAGTGATGGTCTATATTATAATATAGTATGTATATTTCTTGTGCATATGGCTCATATGGTATCTTTCAATACTGGTAACATTAGATACAAGATATGTAAATTGTTCTAGCAAAGCCTTCCCATTCTTAAATAAGCAAATATGCATCTCTGGGCAATACTTCATTGCAGTATTCAGACCTGGAAATGGTTATTCCTGTGACGAAAATCATTTTAACTGTGATTAAAAACAGCACACTGGACCTACACATAACAGTGAAATTAAAGCCTGTACATTGGCATAATTTTAATATGGCTACATGACATAACATATACAGGGACATCATTTACAGGCGAATTTCCAGCAGACTCTATGTTGTGCTATTTATTTGAAATAATAAATTATGCGTTTTTTTTAATACGTTGTTGTTATTATACGTTTTTACTCGTTTACTTTTTTTTTTTCATATTTTTATTTGTATTTATAAACTTTTGTCTGGATTTTTGTTTTGCTTGATACATGATTTTAATTAAAAAATGCTTTTTTTAGATTTGTCCTTTTTAATAAGTAAAATAATTTTTAAAAGTGAAGACGGCTTGTGAAGTGAATCGCGTGCAAACTAATCACTTATCCCGGAACCCGCAGCCTAACAATTACACAAGCATATTACATAAGCATTACCTTACTTTTTCTTGACAAATGAAAAACAAAAAGTTGTAAAGCTTACCGGTTCTCCAGCCATGCACCTGGGACATGGTTGCTGAGTTGTGCCAAGAACCTACAGAAAAGTTCACATATACACAGTTGAAAGTTAGTTTCACTGTGACCATATTACAACACTAGTAAATACACTAATGAACACCGATCTTAGATATAAAATCCTAACCCAGATTTCTTCTATGTTTATTTTTTGGGTGAAGGGGCAGTTTGCCTCTTGTTTTGTTCACTAGTTCCGGGTGACCTCGGAGCCAGCACGTTGTTATGGATGCTGCTAGAGTTTGGGAAAATACAGCCCCTCGGCAGACGACCAACCCTCCTTCTTTATCATCCAGGACTGGGAGCAGAAACAGTGGTGTTTGGCATTTGTAAGGTTTAAGTGTGTTACAAGATCTATACCAACCATATTATTATACCTCAGAAAAACTGACATTTAGCGATTTCCTGCCTGATGACAAGCTTGTAAGTTTACACCATTTGATAGACACCCATATCCAGAAAGACTTACATTTTATACAACTGAGCAATCGAGGGTTAAGGGCCTTTCCCAGGGGCCCAGCATTGGCAGCTTGTTGTACCTGGGAGTCAAACTTGCAACCTTTCAATCGGTAGTCTAACACCTTAACCACTAAGCCACCACAACCCCTGACAATCTGATAATCACAAAGGCTCAGCCACGCTAGTTTTGCCATTTAATTATTTTCCAGCCCGGACATGAGCTCTGCCTCATTTTTGCAAATGCAAGTTTTCTAGTCAGTTGGAGGGTATGTTGTGTTGGCATGTTGTTGGATGCCAAAGGAAACCAGATAACTATATAATATATTTCATAATAAATTGAATTCATATTCATAATACAAAATTGACAAATTCCCATATAAGCCAAGATTACTATAATAATTACCAATAGCAGTTGGCTGGATAATATGATGATATATAATCATACTGCTGTTGTGATAACAATTTTCCTTCTGCTTTTCAATGTTCATTTATTTATGTAAGCATACTATAAATGTATTATCGAGCCACTTTCTTAAAGTCTCTTTTTCTGTATTTGTTAGCAAACATGTCATAGAAATGTTTTCAAATATTGTGTTATGGTAATCTTATAAATTATATAAAAAATTGAATATATTATATTTTGGGTGTATAATTGTTTTTTTTTATGGCTTTCTTCTCTTACTTACCATTAAAACATCAGTCAAATAAGAACAAAGATTAAATATTATGACCAATCCCCTTTACTGTTGAGACAGTGCATATCTCTGTTGTAAGCCATTTTTATGGCTTTCCCCTTAGTACTTTGTAATAGTGACTCAGAGTTTCCCAAGGGCTTTCTAAACACTGTACAACAGCAAGCAGCTGAGGTCGACATTCTTACCATAGCGGCGATGCGGTGATTTGGACTGGCGCCGTTTTGATGGCCAACTTGTTGAGTGTCCCATGGGTCCATTTGACTGTCCATCATAACATCACATTTGACCTCGATGCAGCTTACCATTTCGGTGCATGTTCTTTTCTTACATGTAATTAAGCGAAGGCAGACAATGAGACACCAAATCAAAGCAACATCAACAAGTCACAGGCCTTCTGTAGGCCTACAGCAGCATACCACTCTCTGAGTTATAATTTATATCTGCTAATAATAGTACTCCACATTAGTTGAGAGTCATTCTAACAAGGGCAGAGAAGGGGAGTCCGAAATAAATGACCTGTTAGTTACAATGTCTCTGCAAGTTGTTTTTTATCTAATCAAAAGAAAAACCTGTTGTGGGAATCTTAAGAATATTGAAATGTTTTTGAAGTCATTTCAATTGCATGGGTTTTCTTCGAAATTTCAATAAACAAACAAACAAAAAATTCAGAAATGCAAAAGTTATAGCTGGAAGTAGTAATTCGAAAGTAATAAGTAGCACTAAAGCAATAGAAACAGTTTAAAGGCAAGGTGTCCCTGCGTTTAATAATAATAATAATAATAATAATAATAATAATAATAATAAGGAGTTAGGAGACAGTTTGGCTTCATATTTACTACAATTACATTTACAGCATTTAGCACCCTTATCCAGAGTGACTTATCTTTTTATTTCAATTCATACAACTGAGCAATTGAGGGTTAAAAGCCTTGCTCAGGAGCCCAGCAGTGTCAGATTGACAGATTGGACCTGGGATTCAAACTCATGACCTTCCAATCAGTAGTCCAACACCTTAACCACAACCCCTGACAATCTGATAAGCACAATGTTTCCATGACAGGCTCAGCCTAGCTAGTTTTGCCATTTAATTATTTTCTGCCCCTGACATGAGCTCTGTCTCCACATGGATCAAAGTTTCATAAGCACAACAAGTTTCCTTATATATTTTTGCAAATACAAGTTTTCGGGTAGTTTTTGATAGTTGTGGGTGCTCATATTCATTATACAAAACTGACGGAGCCGTAAGTCCTGTATAAGCCAAGATTACTATAATAATTATCAATAGCAGTTGTCTGGATAATATGATGATATCTTTCATACTGGTGTTGTGATAACTGATGTCACAAAACGATTTTCCTTCTGCTTTTCAATGTTCATTTATTTTTGTAATTATAGTATAAATAAGTGTATCATCGAGCTACTTTTGTAGGTATGTTGTTGGATGTCAAAGGAAACCAGAATAGTCAAACTTGATCAGGGGCACAAGCAGTGGCAGCTTGGTGGACCTGGGATTCAAACCCATGACCTTCCGATCAGTAATCCAACACCTTAACCACTAGAATACAATTTATTTATTTTTTTAATATATATTTTAGTTAACTAGATACAGATACAGATAATTAGTTATAAGCTGAACAACTGGTATCTCTATAAAACAGGACATATTTACCGCCTGGCTTTCCCATTGGCTGTGTTCTTCCTCCCGCTGCCTCTTATTCTGCTCTAGGGGATTTATATAATCCATGGAGACGATGATGATGATGATGAACCCACTTTCTCTCTTTAACAACAACAAGAATCACAGTCCATGCATTTACACATTTAAAGCCTGCGCTGTGTCCCACATACTAGAATAACATCATAACTTTTCTTTACAAATAAGCACCCTGGATCCCTCAAAACAACCGAAAATGAACAGTTGCTGTAGATCCGACACACAGTAAGCAATTAGTACGAAGCAACAAAGGTGGTGAAACCCTGTGAACTTCTTCCTTCCTTGTGTTCAATTTTTTCCTGCTGTTCCCACGTTTCATGACGCGCACAACTCCAACCAATCAGGTAAGAGCTTGTGAAATAAAAGGCGGGACTAAATTCAAACGCTGTCATTTTATTGGTGCAAGCAATGGATGAAAGTGCACCAGAAATAAAGGTTATAAATAAGTATTATATTATACAGGTACTATTGAAGTGAAAAATACATTATTATTATTATTATTATTATTATTATTATTATTATTATTATTATTATTATTATTATTATTGTTGTTGTTGTTCTTCTTCTTCTTATTATTATTATTATTAAAGCTTATTAAAGGATGTTCAGCGAGCAGATATGGGTGTTGTGGTTGAGACATATTAGTCAAAACATATTAATAAATACAAACCATTCAAAACAAAAAAAATGCTGTAAAAGTAAAAAAATATATAGACTGTAAATGTGACAGGGTTACATTAATGTCCACGTGTTAATATTCTGTTATAATATTCAGAATATCGTGAATTTAATGAGATTAACAGCACACAACTCAATTATTTACTTTGTTTGCAGTCGTGAAATATTTAAGCGTTTTGTTTTGGTAAAGGGATTTGAGTAAATCGATTAGTGATGCCTAGGACGCGAGTTCACGAGTGACTCGATAATCATCTACATTGGCTTGGAAACATGGCGAACTTCACGGAGGCGAAAACGCCGCAGCAGTTTAATGATGTCTTAAAAAAGGCTGGCAGGTCGGTTAAATGTCTCTCACGTGTTGAGTTAAATATTTCTCATCAAAATGATATATTTTTGTATAGCTTTGTCAGTTCTTAATGACCTTAAGACAGGATTATTTAGATAGCTAACATGCTAAAGCCGTGCTAACATGCTAACTGTGGTTCTGTCCCAAATGCGTTAGGTGAAGTGCACTAGATAAGTGCACTAGATAGGGCACAACTCCCTGAGTCTTATATTTACCGTAGGGCACAATGTTTTTTATATGGATGGATTTGAAATCGAGCCTAAATTAGCTTTCGTTTTCTTACTAAACGATCCAATGACACAGCTGATGGTTTAGTATCTCATTAAGTGTTTATTTATATAAAATATACAGTCCGTAAATAGTTAGCTACAAGCTGAAGAAGGGTTTTAATATTATGAAACTGTTAGGTGTTTAGATATTGTAGGTCTGATTACAAGATCCATCATGATGTTCTGTTATGTTCTGTAAAGCTGCTTTGAGGCAATGTCTATTGTAAAAAGCGCTATACAAATAAACTTGAATTTAATGCTGCCACAATGCAGGTGGAGCTGCTCACACTGGTAGATCATTCATTTAATTTAAGTGTAACATAAACCACACGAACTCCATCAATATAACAACATGTAGTCATTTCCATATTCCTGAAACCTTAAAATGTTCTGTGCTTCCCATTGCTGAACACATTAGGTCTGAGTTCACTTGGTGCTTGGACCCATAAATATAATAATACGATTTCTTTTTTTCAACCCTGAAAAAAGTAATTGGCACTGATTCATGTCCCCAAACCCCAAGTTGAGAGCCAATGCATTATGGCACATTAAAAGTGTTTTAGAAGGACTTGTTGGCGATTAATATGACATGCTGCAGACCCAGGTTCGAAATAATTTCCACACTGATCAGATAAATGCACGTAGGGATGAATCAATAAAACAACAATGAAAAGAAACAAGCTAAATGCATGCGAGATCATTTTCACTCATTTTCTCTAAATATTACATTAACTTCCTTCATTATTGCCTCATTGTCGGTCTCTCTGTCATTGCCAGGTCTCTCACAGTTGTTCATTTCTATGCACCATGGGCTCCCCAGTGCTCTCAGATGAACGATGTGATGGAGGAGTTAGCCAAGGAGCACAAACAGACCATGTTCATCAAGGCAAGTTTATTGGCTTCACATGACTTTTAATTGTGTTGTTAAAATTTTAGTGAAGAGCAGAGTCGAACTGAAATGTTTGTCAGTGTTAAAGGCTTTAAATCACTTTTTTTAAAAGCAGATTTACACTAATGACCATTGTGTCCAGCACTTACTGAGCTCCAAATCTTCTTTAAAACAATTTGAAGATTTGCTTTTCAAAGCTCAGAGTGTCTCAGACATTCTGATGGTTTTTGCTGCAGCTGATCGTTTCTGCATTTACTTTGACCCCGGAATAAAAATACCGTGACGTGCTACTTGTGATCTGAAGAAAGGGTGTAACTTCTTATAATTCTTAACCTCCATTCAGGGAAAACTAACCACGTTGTTGGACTTGAAATCTCTGCTTGTGAACTTGGCATCTAAGATTTCTCTTCTCATGTACAATTTCCTCTTGGCTCAGGGTGTGACAACATGAGATCAACATCAGATCAACATGCCTGCTCACCACATGCACACACACAAATTTGCACCACATGCTTCTCAATAATTAAATTTTAAAAATTAAACAATTCCAACTACCAACTTGATTGCAGCAAATCTTTCATACAAATCTCACAAACGACCGACTACTTAGAATTATATATATATATATATATATATATATATATATATATATATATATATATATATATATATATAATTATATATATAAATATATATATAATTATATATATATATATATATATATATATATATATATATATATATAATATATATAAATATATAAATATATATAAATAATCTCCAAACGTGAAGCTACTCGTTCTTGCGATATTGGACAAATGAGAATCTCAAGCAGACACACGGACACAAGGACAGCCTTAACAACGTTACATATATTAATGATTAATTGATGATTATTCTGTACTGTGTGGTCGTTAGTCATATTAGCATACATGCAGTTTGCACTGGTTGATGCAGCCCTATGATCAAATGTGTCTTAAGACGTGATGAAAATTGTAGTCTAAGTTGATATATGATTAGTGACACTTCACACAAGGGATAGACGTTTTAGGGGAAATGTTTGAATCTTTAAAGCGTTATTTAAGCAATTTTTGAACTACATACAAAGCGCATGAAAAATGATTAAAAAAAAACTTTAGCCTTTATTCAGTCCGTCTAAAAAATGCTTGATTATGCTGCAGCGTTTTCCAACATTTGTAATACAACTTGCAGTGTACACTTTTGTTTTCTTTTTGAATCTGCTTGAATTTGTGAAATTGCAAGCACAGGATCTCTCTTCTTTCTCTCCTCCCAATGAAGACACACATTTAATTATTTTCTCTGCTCGCTGTACTTATGTGTGACACATGAACTGATAAGGTCTTTGGCTAATGGGTGTGGCTGCTCAAATCCTCAGAAAGTTTGTGATCATTCTGAAAAATTTCAAGCTCCTCTGAATATCGTGACATTTGCTTGATTATACTTTCAAGTTTCAATTCAAGTTTATTTGTATAGCGCTTTTTACAATAGACATTGTCTCAAAGCAGCTTTACAGAACATAAACATAGAGCAGAAGGTAAACATAATTAATGATAAAGGAAATAACGAATAATAAAAGAAATAAGAATTAACAGAATCAAAATTCTAGGTTATTATTAGATGTATATAGTTCACAATCTGTATGTATTTATTCCCCTATGAGCAAGTCTGAGATGACTCAGGCAGCAGTGGCACGGAAAAACTCCCTTAAATTGGTAAAGGAAGAAACCTTGAGAGGAACCGGACTCAAGGGGGAACCCATCCTCATATGGGTGACACTGGGGGTGTGATTGTAATATAGTCATTTAAATGTTGTATTGGTGTAAGAATCATGGACTTCGGATCTCCTTAGTATCACAGAGTCTAACTGGAGATGTCTCAGGATTGTTAGAGTTGGCCTCGGCTCAGTGGACGTCCAAAGGCTTCGTCCCACAGAGGACGTTGGGAGCTGGTACAATATACGTTCATTTCCGTGATTGCAAAATGACAAAATCATGTCAGGACTGAATATTCACTAATGTGCAGTAAGCCAGATGGTATAAAAATAAAGGGACCTTTTATGTTTCCGTTACATTCGCCTTTTGAGCTATTAATCCAGCATGTAACTTCTCACCAAATCACTTTTCTTGCTGCTAAAATGTGTATATGTATAAACCATGTGTAGAAAATGTGCTCCTTACTGTCTTCACTGCCTCTGGAAGGTCCTGGAACAGGTCGCTTCATATTTGCATAAAGTGAAACTTCTGTCAGTTTTGTCACATCACTGGACATCACATCTATTCTGTCCCATCTGTGAAAGTCTGCAGTGTCCAGCTGAAATGGACCGAATTTGATTCTAAAGTCTGTCAATGAAATCGAATAGTCTCTTCTTACTTGTATGTGTGTGCAGTAGTTGGCCACATAGAGAAACGTGCCGTCTTCCTGTTTTGGATTTTACAGGATGTCGTGTATAAGCTCGCCTGCTATGTGACCACCAGAGGGCGAACTTTTTATCCGCCTGAGACCGAGTGTCTCCTGTCACCTTTCTGAGTACGCAAGGGTAGGCCACATAGTCTAGCTTTGTTCGTTATCGAGTTCTTCAATGCGTTTTATCTTAGTAAGTACAGGCTGTTAGCTGGCAAACGTAACATATCACAATGCTTGAGGATGTTTTCTGAATAAACAATATGTATCCTCTGTGGTTAAGGCTTTGGACTTTTGATTAAGAAGGAGTTCAAATCCCAGCACCACCAACCCACCATGTCATGACATAACGTGGGTCAGAGATTTATGGATTTCAGTAGGCGGTAGCTAAATATCACTGATTTAGTAGGTTATTAGTGAGTTATATTTCCTTCTCATACACTTATTGTCTTCATCTCCCAATCTTCTTTTCCTTTCTGGAAGCATGTAACAGGAAATGTCTGAGGAGAATGTGTAAAAAGTGCAGTGGTGTGGAAGTAAAATGAGAAATGTAACATTCTTTTCACTTATTTCCTCCCAGCTGGAGGCTGAAGCAGTGCCCGACGTGTCCGAGAAGTACGAGATCACCTCAGTCCCTACTTTCCTCTTTTTCAAGGTATGATTTGATTTTTATAGAAGAACCGAATACTCTTAAGTTTTATAGTGTACCTGAACTATAGGTAATCACAAATCCTCACCGTTAGGATGACAAACGAAGACGAACCTTCTCAGAAGCCTCGATCATAACTTTGCACCGCTGTAACATCTGAACATTATTATCATCTTATTTATATATTGTGCTCAGGAAGAGGATTGAGTACGACATCCTTTTTAGTCAGATTCACTTCAGCGTAAATTCTTTAGTGATTTTCTTCACACTGCCATTCAGTATACTAACAGTCTGTCTCTCTGAAAAGTTTCCACTGTCGTCATGATTGCCGTCATGGGCTGCATCTCAAATCGAAAACTCTCATCTTACATTTAAAAGGATTTTATTCTATCAATCTAGAAAATCCACAAGACTGGTATAAGACTGGAACAGACATTTGGGAAGGTTTAAAAGCTAGAGTTTTTCAAATTTAAATTTTTATTTTAATTTATATTTTAAACTTTATATTTTCACATATACATTACAGCATGGTGAAAATATTTCTTCGTGTATCCCAACTTTGGAAGTTGGGGTCAGAGCTGAGGGTTAAGAAACTTTTCTGATTGTTGTCTCTCTGTAATGTTACAAAAATGTATTTCTAATTGTATCTGCTATCTAATTATCTAATAGCTATTTGTAAAATAAATGAATACAATAATAGAGGAAATTCTTAGTGAGTTTCTTTTCATTCGAGGTTTGTGTTTCCAAAAAAAAAAAAAGAAATGGATATAAAATCTTTAGTTTGTTTAGCTCTTATATTTATGGTCTGATGCAAGCTTTACTTTATTCATCTAAAGCTCTATATTCAGGATTTAAGCATTCAGAGTTCTAGCAAAGTGCACGAATGTACATGCTAGTTCGTCTGTATTCAGCCTTTATCTGCTCTCCATACCTCACGTGCTTCTGGAGGAACAGTGGTTGCTTATCTGTCCAGATGTGATGTGGGATATTCTCATTACTTACTTACTATTTGGTTCAAAATATTGTTTAGGTCAGTGAAGTGTTGATGTATTTGTGTTAAATACATAGATTCTTTCCCTTTTTACTTTTCTTCACCCCTTGTGTGAGACTGATGCCATCAGGAAAGTCAATGTAAAAATCGTGCTCAAAGATCTAAAGAGCTTCACAGTGATGGAACAAATCAACTGGAAATAATCAGAGTTTCAGTCTAAAACCTCTCACTGCCCAGTTTATCGCCGGCACAAGGAGAATGAGCTCTCTCTCTTTCTCTCTCTCTCTCTGTCTTTCTCTCTCTCTCTGTCTTTGTCTCTCTCTCTCTCTGTCTTTCTCTCTCTTTCCTTCTCTCTTTCCTTCTCTCCATCTTTCTCTATCTGTTTTACCCATTTTTCTTTTTCTTTATTTTTTTCTCCAAACTAACAGGCTAGCACTGTGAAAAATTAATGATGTGTTCACCCCCATGTGTGGTGTGTTACCGTTTGTTTATTTATTCATTTTGGGTGGGCCTCAGGGTGGCGAGAAGATTGACAGGCTGGACGGTGCACATGCCCCTGAGCTGACCAATAAGGTGCTGCGGCTGGCGTCCAGTGGGGGCGGGCCTGCAGGGCCAGGGGAAGCCCCTAAGGAGGAGCTTAACGAGAGACTCAAGAAACTAATCAACGCTGCACCCTGTATGCTCTTCATGAAGGGAACTCCCCAGGAACCTCGCTGTGGTAAAGACACACACACACACACACACACACACACACACACTTGTGTACAGAGTGTAAAGGAAAATGACCGGTTAAAAAAAGTTTGTGTGTGTATAACAGAGAGCCTTCAGTTTTGTCTGCTTAAATCAGGGCCAAACAAATACACTTTTAAGATTAAGAAGAAGAAGAAAAAATAATAATAATAATAATAATAATTAATAAAAAAAATTAAATCTATACGTTCTTGTCAGATGTAATAATTATGTTGTTGACTGTTATCAAATAACTATTTCTAGTTAATAAATATATATTTAAAATATATGTAATAATAATATAAAAATGAGATATTTTAAAGACACATGATCTTTACCAACATCCTTTTGTAGGTCTAGCTGTTGTAGCCCAGCCGTCTTCTCTTATGTGGTCAAAGACAATTATAAAGATAATACCATTAACACCATTAAATATATGCACAATTTACACAAAGAAAATACTTCCTTATGGTGCTACAGTGCTAGATAATCAGAGCGATCAAATGGGCATGACAAGGGTCAAGGGTTAGATCTTGTGTCAATAGCCATATAAAGTCGGTTAATTCTATGTTAATCTCAGACATTCATCAATAAGGTATCTGAATACTATAGGAGGAGTATTTACTGTAGAAAGCAAACTAGCATTATATGATGACTTCTCACAGTGTCATTACTGGTTATGAGTTTCTGGATAATGTTTAGGGATTTGAGTTCTCAGGGAGGGTTTAACGCTCGTAAGCAGTTTTGTCATTGACTTGATCTTTTTGATGACTACTTTTGATGAAAACGTCCCCGATGGTTAACATGCTTCCAAGCTTAAAATTGCCTACTTGCTTTTTTTTTTTTCTTTTATGTTATGAGAAAGATCTTACTGTAAGCGTTTTGTAAGTAGTGTGTGAAGGATGAGTCTGAGATCTGAACACACTAACAACAGAGAATATCTCTGCTACTTTGTATGTTAGGGCTGCAACAACATATGTTTTTTTTATTTATTTTTTTATTTCATCATCATATGATATTGATGATATACAATATTAGTATGTAGTATAATACATTTCATTGGCCTCCTGGTGGTCCAGCAGCAGGATCCTGCGCGGGTTCGTTTCTCGGGCAGAGAGCTAACCCAGCCACTGTGGAGTTTATCTCTCAGTACCAGTCCTGAGCCTGGATATAATGCAAGGGTCACGTCAGGAAGGGCATCCGGCGTAAAAACCTGGGCCAAATCTAATATGCGGACCAGATGATCCCTGAACAGGGAGCATAAGATAGAGGGGGGAAAAATTGATATATAATACATTTCCTTGTGCTGGTAAGTTTGCATGTTAGTAAGCCCACGCTGGTGTACAATACAGTAACAAGTACAGTTAATCCCTAAACTCAGTAGATTTGATTAGCACAACATTTCCTGAATTCCTTGGTAATGTCCAATGTTTTTTCGTTTGTTTGTTTGTTTGTTTGTTTTTTGCTATTTTTCATGAATATTAATTTATTCTTTCTGTGGACAACTAGACAGATCTTTCCACACATTTTGTCTGTTTGTAAATCAGACCTGGATATGTGTAAGACTCGCTCTCGGCGATTAAGAGCAATGGTTTTACAAAAAATACATCGAGTTAGTGTCATGTGAAATCAAATCGGGTAGTGTCGTAGTTTAAAGAAGCCTCGTTAACTCTTCTGTGTTAGTTTTTAATGAGAGAGTTTTGGAAATATTTTGGATATTTGGAGAAGAATTTATTTTGGAAATAAAAACATAATAATTTTGGTATTTGTTATATTTTTCCAAATAATAATCCAGTTATTCAGAAATACATTAATCTAATAGAATGAACGAAATAAACATGATTAATTTATAAAATATAAATCATTATTCATAAAATATAAAACATTATTTAGTTCATCCCTGCAAAGGATTGCAGAAGAGATTTTATCCTCGTGATACAGTATAACGTACATGTATGAGTGTGTGTATGGTTATATACAAGGTTCAAAGTTTTAACATAAGTCTAGTTAGTTGTGTGTGTTTTTTTTTATATATATATAAATCTCTCTCTCATATCAAATAAAATTCAAAAATACATATTTCATAATGGACTGAGGCACTTTTGAAGAATTATCATGTGAGACACGGAAACACTCGGGCGCAGAAAGTACAGGTCCGCTTTACTCGTTGTCTTTCGGAGACAATCTGAGAACCATTTAGCTCGTTGGCACCGAAGCAGTGGTTTTATTCAGCAGCCTCACCCTTTCATCTGCTGCCAGTTCCTCCAGCTCCGCTTTATATGAAAAGCATCTGCTGCATTTATTTGTGTGTGACATCCAAAGCGGAACCTGTTGCTCAGCACGGCCGTGTTATTTAAAGCCGTTCCAGGTGTCAGTAGGTGGGTCAGAGTCAGAGGAATTTATAATGCTGTACGTGATTGAAGTTCTCTCTCGTTTGGCCGTCATCCAAAAGCTTGAAGGTTTTATAGCGGAGTGTGACGCCTTTTGAGACCGTGCTGTAGTGTTTTAAACTCAAGTATGCTTTGCGAGCTTGTTTATCGTATACACAGAGAGAGATAACCGACAAAGAGCTAAGCAAACGCACTTGAAAAATGGCTTCCCACTTTGAATTATAAGGTTACCTGCTTCTGTGTTGGACTCGTCTTTATAAATACTCCCTCCTTGTGTTTGCATACTAACATGGCTGCGCTTGTAGGCAGAAGAGAGACTTTATTGTTGCTGTGTTCCCCGAGCTGAGTCGGGCCTAGCGAGCGTTTCTCTTTCCCTACAGGGATGAACGAGAGTGGGGAAAGGACCTGGGCAATCAATCCAGCGTGTCTGCTCGAGCTAGCCTAGAGCCACAGAAGGCAGCTGGACCGCGTGTTTGCCTGCTCTAATAGAAACAATTAATATAGTGCCAACTGCATGAGCGTTAGTGAGCCGCCTGCAGCTGGTTTATAATGAATTCCCACGTGAGCGCGGAGAAAACCGAATAGGTATTTCACTGCAGGGCTTTACATGGACCTCGCACATCACCTTACATACACGACTCTCTCATGTTTTCCTTCCTTTTATTCTTTCTGCCTTTTTTCTGCATTTTTTTCCATCTCCATTCCGAACGCTTCTTTCATTCTTAGCTTTTTGTTTATCCCCTTCATCTCCGTGCCATAGTCGTTTTTTTTTCACTTTTGCTTATAATTTTTAAACCAGTAATAATTTCTCTTCATTCAGAACGCGTTCCGTTTTTTGATCTCGAGACGTTAATAACGTAGCCGTGTTCGTTTCCTTTGACATCGGCTCCGTCTTTGAAACGGCACAATTTCTTTTATTGCTCGTCTCATCACACTGCCTCGTCGCACTCCTGAGCTTGCCAGGATGCCAGCCAGTGTCTCGTCGCTGCTCTGAGCGCTTGTCAGATTCATCCCGGAGCAGATCACAATAAGCATAAAGCTGTGTCAGACTCGTCAAAGTAACCAAGGACAGGATCGTCACGCTGTGTGTGTCTTCCTTTTAAAATCATCTAGCTCATTGGGGCTTGGTGATTTGAGCTCTGTTTAACTGTCACTGCAGCAATTAAGCCAGCAATTTTTTTTATTATTTTTTTTTTTTTTAGTTTAACTACATTTGGAAAAAAGCACAAACTCTGCATGGGTTTGTCCACAGTTTAGATTATATATATATAGATTCTCTGACAACTGATGAAAAACATGCATGCTTTGCAGTAATACAGCTACCTAAACTGAGGAGTAACTTACAGAGAATATCAAGAGTCCATGTTCTAGATCAATGCTTTTATTTTAATTCACTACTTTGATCAAGAATTCACCGTCACACCGGTTCTAGTTCAACATGCTGGCTGAAAACATAACATGTACCCGGTATAATGTATTAAACCCAGGCATCATTGCAGATTTTGTGATATTTATTCAGATGTGTCATCTGCCAGTATGTTCATACATCCTATGTTGTAACTTAAGGAAACTTTTAGTTTAACAAGCAAATGCGTTAATGTCTTAAATTGTATTAGGTGTTAAATTTTTTTTGTTGTTGTTGTATTTTTTGCAATATTTGTTGCAGGCTTCAGCAGACAGATTGTGCAGATATTAAAGGACCACAGCATCCAGTACAGCAGCTTTGATATCTTGTCTGATGATGAAGTCCGGCAGGGGCTGAAGACGTACTCCAACTGGCCCACTTATCCTCAGGTGTATGTCAGCGGAGAGCTGATCGGAGGGCTCGACATCATCAAGGTGAGATCGGCTGGCTAGTGAGAATTCAAACTGCGTTTTTCCAAGAACATGCTTAAGAGTAATGGACAGCAAACTCTCTGTGTTGTAATTCCTGGATGATCCCAGACTGCACCTGAACTCGATGATATGTCAGTAATCTGTTGCTGTTTCATTGCATGTCAAAAGACAACATTTAAGAACAAAGAAGCATCACCATCATTACAATAAGATGTCAGCAGTGACAGAGCTGCTACTGTATACAGTTGAAAGATAGTGCACCTTGAAAATAGATCCACATTAAATAAGTCTATATTTACAGTGTAACTAGGTATATAACAGATTTCTACAAATACAAAAACTGGCCGGTATTTACATTTAAAACTTTCATTTGATAAATGATTAACGAGAAGACAATAGACCGTAGACAACAGACAAGAAATAAGTTTTTACTTTTGACTGATTTCAGCAGCCCTCAGTTTGTTCACCTCGCTTCAGGCTTCTTCTGTTGTAATGACCCTGTTTAAAAGGGAACAGTGGAATAGCTACGAGGCTGTTTTACTCAGTTTTTCTCTGATATTTACTTCCAGTCCAGATTCATTTTCTCAAAACCTTTCTATAACTCTTTCTTTTTAAGTCACTTAACTCTGTAGGGTGCCACTAAGCTGTGTGTGTGTGCGTGTGCGTGTGTGCGTTTTCGTGTGTGTGAGTGTGAGTGTGAGTGTGTGTGTGTGTGTGTGTGTGTGTGTGTGTGTGTGTGTGTGTGTGTGTGTGTGTGTGTGTGTGTGTGTGTGTGTGTGTGTGTGTGTGTGTGTGTGTGTGTGTGTGTGTGTGTGTGAAAGAATGTGTGTGTGCATGAGAGTGAGTGGGTGTGTGTGTGTGTGTGTGGGTGTGTGTGTCCCAGTTTAAAATTTAATTATGTGTCTAATGTAGGAACTTGCTGAATCAGGCGAGCTTGAAAATACCTTTCCTAAAACTGTCTCACTGGAACAGAGGTAAGACACACACACACACACACACACACACACACACACACACGTATACGTATATATGTGTATATACATATAGTATCTGACAGAAGTGAGAACACCCCTCATATATTCCTCAAATATTTCTTATATCTTTTCACGTGACACTGAAGACATGACACTGTGCTACAATATAAAGTAGTGAGTGTTCAGCTTGTATAACAGTGTACATTTGCTGTCCTCTCAAAATAACTCAACACACAGCCATTAAAGTCTAAACCGCTGGCCACAAAAGTGAGTACACCCCTAAGTGATGTCCAAATTGGGCCCAATGAGCCATTTTCTCTCCCCGGTGTCATGTGACTCGTTAGTGTTACAAGGTCTTAGGTGTGAATGGGGAGCAGGGGTGTTAAATTTGGTGTTATTGCTCTCTCTCACTCTCTCATACTGGTCACTGGAATTTCAACATGGCACCTCATGGCAAAGAAAACTCTGAGCATCTGAAAAACGAATTGTTGCTCTACATATAAGAAGAACCTGAAACTGAACTGCAGCACATTGGCGGTTTAAAAGGTCAGGTTCCACTCAGTGCAGGCCTCGCCATGGTCCACCAAAGAAGTTGAGTGCACATGGTCGGCGTCATATGCAGAGGTTGTGTTTGGGCAATAGACGTATGATTGCTGCCAGCATTGCTGCAGAGGTTGAAGGGGTGTGGGCTCAGCCTGTCAGTGCTCAGACCATACGCCGCACACTGCATCCAATTGGTCTACATGGCTGTCGTCCCAGATGATGCAGAAGAAAGCCCGCGAACAGTTTACTGAAGACAAGCAGACCAAGGACATGCTGAACCATGTGCTGTGGTCTGATGAGACCAAGTAAAACTTATTTGGTTCAGATGGTTTCAAGCATGTGGAGTACAAAGTGTGTCGTTTCTACAGTCGAGCATTGTGGTGGGAGTGTCATGCTCTGGGGCTGCATGAGTGCTGCCAGCACTGGGGAGCTACAGTTCATTGAGGGAACCATGAATGCCAACATGTACTGTGACATACTGAAGCAGAGCACGATACATTTAAATTTACGGCATTTAGCAGACACCCTTATCCAGAGTGACTTACAACTGAGCAACTAAGGTGTAGGCTCAGCAGTGGCAGCTTGGTGGACCTGGGGGATCGAACCCATGACCTTCCGATCAGTAGCCCAACACCTTAAACATTGAGCTACCACATCCCCTACCTTTGGAGACTAGGCCGCAGGGCAGTATTCTAACATGATAACGACCCCAAACACACCTCCAAGATCACCACTGCCTTACTAAAGAAGCTGAGGGTAAAGGTGATGGACTGGCCAAGCATGTCTCCAGACCTAATCCCTATTGAACATCTGTGGGGCATCCTCAAACAGAAGGTGGTGGAACGCAAGGTCTCGAACATCCACCAGCTCCGTGATGTCGACATGGAGGAGTGGAAGAGGACTCCAGTGGCAACCTTTGACACTCTGGTTAGCTCCATGTCCAAGAGGGTTAAGGCAGTGCTGGAAAACAATGGTGGCCACACAGAGTATTGACACATTGGGCCCAATTTGGACATCATTTAGGGGTGTACTCACGTTTGTGGCCAGCGGTTTAGACCTTAATGGCTGTGTGTTGAGTTATTTTGAGAGAACAGCAAATGTACACTGTTATACAAGCTGAACACTCACTAATTTACTTTACTATTGTAGCAAAGTGACATGTCTTCAGTGTCACGTGAAAAGATATAATAAAATATTTACAAAAATGTGAGGCGTGTACTCACTTGTATGAGATACTGTATGTATGTATGTATGTATGTATGTATGTATGTATACACACACGACTCATGTGTGACTGCATATTGAAAGATTTTCATTTTTTTACAGGTTGAAGTCTCTCATCAACAAAAGTCCCATCATGCTCTTTATGAAAGGAAGCAAAGAGGTGAGGAACATGAAACCTGCTTATGTCCAGTCACGTAATGCATTAGTCCATCTATGAGAAGAGTCAACTCAGTTCAGCTCGGTTTTATTTGTGTAGCTCTTTTAACTGTGGTTATTGTCAGAAAGCCGAAATATAGAATTTTTAAATTTACGATTTTATGATAAATCGACAAGCCAAAGGAAAATCTCCCTAAGACGATATGATGGAGGAACCATAAGAAGGACTCAAAAAATATAATCAGATGGAACGCGTGTTTGTCGTATGTCCAGGTATTGTACTGTACATTTGATAGAATTTTAGTAATGCTGAAACACAATTCATCAGAACAATAGCTAGCAAATAAAGAAGGAATTATGCTAATCAGTTATGCACTGTATTTCTGACACTTGACAGGCTTGGAAGAATTATTGGCACCCCTAAGGGATATTTGAAATGAGTGAAAATAAATTGTCGTTATATTTCATGTTCTCAGACTGCAAACAAGCAGAAGCACCCACTGTAAAAAATCTGGTGGTGGATCAGTAATGCTTTGGGGCTGTTTTGTGGCAGGTGGATCAGGGGCTTTTGTGAAGATTGATGACATTGTGAATTCTGCAAAGTAGCACGATATTTCAGCCCCAGATCTGGTTGCCTGTGCCAGGAGGTACAGGTTTGGCTAGAAAGCTTTCAACAAAACAATAAGCCAAACAGATTCCCAAATCAACACACACACAAAAAACAACAACATAAAATCAGTGTGTGATGGCCTCAGGCTCGAGATCTGAAACGGACAGTACTGTTCTGGTACCATACCAGCTCTGAAACCACCTTTGGCACCATGTCATCCCCCCAAAAAATGGCCTTAGATGCTCCTTTCTCTTTCTAAGTATGTATCACTTACTCCTGAATATGGCTTAACAGTAAAGAAGACATTAACATACATTTATGGAGGTTGTGTAAAAACCGCGCAGTTCAAGAAATCGATGTCTGAGCTCTGGAATTCTCCATCTCTAATAGGGGAGGGAAAAAAAATCTCCAAGACCACTCACCTCCCACTTCATATCATTATTGATTTCTGCTGCTCCCACATGAAAGCCGTTCTTTCTAGGAGTTTTAAACTGGCCCTACTAAGACCCTGGCTTTCTCTCTCGGACTGTTCCGTCTCTCCACATCGTCTCACACCTTCCTCCTTTTTTCTTCTTGTTGAGTAGCAGCCTTCTCTAGTGGTGTGTGTTCTGTGAAATCCTAAAACTATATTTTACAGGCTGTGCATTTCAAAAGTTGCTAAATGAAAGCCTGTGTGGAGCCTGAAATCTGAAGAGTTGAAAAATTCCATATTATAGAGAATGTTTTTTAACCATAGATTGTGCAATGCAGTTGCTCTTCAGGGAGAACCTGCAGATTAAAATGTTCCTATGTTCCTAAATGTAACTATTTCCGAAAATTGCTCTTCTCTCTGCGGTCGGCTTTCTCTGACATTTTTACACGTGTTTGTGTTCTTTTCCTAATGTGTGTTCATGAACATTCAGGGAGCCAAATGTGGATTCAGCCGTCAGATACTTGAATTAATGACCAGTGTCGGGTAAGAGCTTTTACAGCTTTTATGTATAGACGTGTTAATAGATGCTCAATGTATGTCATTGAGTTTGCTGTGTACCAAAAATGCCATCATCATGCGTGAGAATTTATTGTTGTTTGTTTCTTCATCTGTTTACAGGGTTGAATATGACACCTTCGATATACTCCAAGATGAAGAGGTAGAGCAAAATAGTTTTGTCCTCTAGCTGTAATGTTTCTTGGTTACTTTACATGCATCCTGCTGCTTTTGACTTGCAGATATTGGAATTGCTATAATGCTTTTTGGGCTACAAAGAGTGGTGGAAAACATTCATATGTATGCCTTAATGTTCATCTTGTGTTAGCAACAAGCTAGCCAGTGAACTGATAGGAGTTATGTATACAACTGCTACATAGTCAGTGTTATGTCAAAATCCCAAAGCATCTATAGCCAAGTGGTGCTTTGTTTACTGTTGACATGGAAGTCCAAGTTGACAGGGTTCAGCCATATTTTTTTATTTATTTATTTATTTTTTTTGTGAATGCTGCATCACAACTGGACTGAGAATGAGAAAGCTATCAGTTTGAAGATGGTATTTAAATTCAGGCAGTCAAGGATTGGCACAATATATATTATTGAACTATAATTTTTTTGTTGTTGTTGTGTCCCTGCAGGTCAGACAGGGTCTAAAGACGTATTCTAACTGGCCGACGTACCCACAGCTCTACGTAAAAGGAGAACTCATTGGAGGCCTGGATATCATCAAGGTGACTAACTACATGACAGATGTATTTAAAATGCTGCAGTGAGGCTCATTTACTCTCTCTCGCTCTCTCTCTCTCTCTCTCTCTCTCTCTCTCTCTCTCTCTCTCTCTCTCTCTCTCTCTCTCTCTTAAAAAACATTGAGTAAAATGTAATTAGTCTTTTCTTGTATACTTTGTGTAATTGTTTGAGAGCAAAATTATTCAAATTTAATCATCAACAGGACTGAACTCAAAATTACACTGAAAATCAAAACAATTCAATTACAGGCTGTTCTGACTTGCATGAATTTCATCACAGCAACTCATATCATACGTCCTCCATATGTCTGTACGCACTCATGACAAGGTCTGGACATGCTCCTGATGAGATGATGGATGGTGGTGTCCTGGGGGATCTTTTCCCAGACCTGGATCCAGGGCGTTAGTAAGTTCCTGGACAGTGTGTGATGCCACTTGGCAGATTCATACATAAAATCCCAGATGTTCACAGTTGGATTCTGGGAAATGTGAGGGCCAGTCAGTGGCATCAGTGTCTTCATCAACCAGAAATCACCAACACACACTGGCCAATTGAGGCCGGGTCTGTTTCTGACAGTTTCGTCAGAAATATGCACAACAGTCACCTACTGGAGGTCATTTTGTAGGGCTCTGGCACTGCTACTTCTGGTCCTCTGGAGCAGATGTAGGTCCTGCTGTTGGGTTGTTGCCCTTCTACTGCCCTGTCCAGCTCTGCTCCTGTAACAGCCTGTCTCTTGAAACACACCAAACCTATGTAATGTCACAGTATGTGAGCACGAATGCAGAATAATACTACTAATAAATAGTAGCTATGTGAAGTGTCTGAGCAGTCTTCTATAGACACACAAATAGTTTAAATAGCAGATTAAGCAGCCGCACAAAGCAGCATTTAAAACGATAACAAAAAATGTACAGTTAAATTAGATGTTATAATTATATAGTAGTAATTAATAGCGATTGTGACCATTAGCTTTATTTATATAGAATGTATAATTCATTTAAAATCCTGTTTGATCAGCAGTGCATAACACAAGTAAAGCACTTTTTTCTGCTCAAAAGGTCAGGGGTTCAGGCACTGACATGTTGACACTACTCAGCCCTCAAACAAGGCATTTAACCCTCTCTCGCACAAACAGTGTCACTTTGCTGTAACGTACTACTGCTTGTTCCTCTGGTAGCAAATCTGCTTGCACTGTAACTGTTTGTCCACTAGAGGGCATAAAACACATAAAAATATATTAAAGTTTTAAAGCAGACAGTGTAGGATGTAGTGTAGGATTCGAGCATATATAGCGATAAAGATTGGCCAAATTAGTGTGAGCCTGTAGTGGTGCCTGATTAATGTTCTAGCACTGAGCCATCTGAAGAAAGTTTGACCATTTGAGTTTTGTCTTATTAACTGATTTCCTACAGACAAACACAGAGCAGTCTATGTATAGCTTACTTCCAATTTCTTTCATGACAGACAAGATATATTGGGTCCACGCCTTCCCACGATGTTTTTTTTTATTTTTTTAATTGGTTGATTGATGCACAGCGTGGCCAAAGTTACCATAAGCTACATGCTGTTTTCTCTCCATTATTATTATTATTATTATACAAATTTTCATATTTTAAATATTTATATATTACATGTTTTTGTGTTCATATTTTATTTTTCAAGTACAATTTTTCAAGATTTGCAGTACATAAGCACTGACTCAGACATCGTGTGAGTTTTCACTAAAGACGTACATTTGTAAAATCATACGGCGGGTTTTTGTTGCTATTTATAGTTGTAAATTTAATTCACACATTGTAAACACAGCCATGACGAAAAAATAAATTGTAGTCAAAACAACCATAAAGCCGACCTTCTAAGTGAACCGGTTTTAGTTCCATCTACATGAACGGGGACTGGAAAACGTTTTATTTAATCTGATCCGTAATGTGTTTCACCAGGAGCTGAAAGAGAACGGTGAGCTGGAGTCGGTGCTGCGAGGGGAGAATTAGATGAAGATGGGAGCAAGTTACACTGAAGTCTTCTCTACTGTCTATAGAGACTGTTCTAAAGGTCACAGGAGGCAGAACAGCAATATTCCAACCAAATTATGTCTTTTTAGGAGATCATTGATCCACCATGGCTATATTAATGTCCAAAGCCTGTTGGCAAAATGTCTCACAAATTCCAGTAAAGTTGTCATCTAAATTAAATGCAGGTTTTAATGTCTTCATTTGAATCATAAATCTCCATTTTTTTATTCATTTATTTATTTATTTTTTTCTGAAATGAGGCTTGAGGTGTCTTTTTATCCCGGAATATGTGTTTACTGCTTTATAAAAAAAAAGGGTCTGTGGGTGTGTTTGGAATAACAAAACCTTCATATGTCCCTCAGTATTCATGCAGCGAACACAGCAAGCTAGTCTAATGAAACACGAATGCACCTTTCACACCTGTTAAGATTGCAGTCAGCTTCAGCTCCTATTATGAATAAACAAATCATAAATATTTATTAGCAGGCAAGTGGGAGGCTGACTCCCACCTCGTGTGGCTGTGAGCCATGAGCACAGAGCAGTCGTTATCCTCTTGCTCTTACACACACACTCGCACCTGTGGCACCATTAGTAATTACTTCACTCATGCTGATGCCCCAGTTGGGCTGAAGTGGAAACTGAACGTTGTAGTACGACATGCAGCACACACTCCATTATAGTCTTGAATGCTGAGAAGCACTTAGAATTGTTTATTAATTTAAGAGCCTTGTCGTAATGGTAAGGAAGCTCTGCTATGCAGATTTGCAGGTTAATCTGTACATTTCAATGTGCCTGACTTATAAAAATGGGTGGATAAATACATATAGTTATTATATTCATTCATTTGTTCATCTTGAGGACAAAGACATGAGTTGTATTTGTGATTGTGCCTTGCAATGGATTAGCCCCCTGTCCAGGGTATCCACTGCTTGTGCTAGCAGGGGACAATTCCCCTGTGATATAGAGTCCAGTTTAGGAAATGGATGAATGGAATTTGTTCATCTTCAGTTATCACTTTTTCCTGTACAATTTTACAATGGATCTGGGAACATCCAGCATGAGGTGGGAATCCAAAGGGCCAATGCAGGACAATTTATACACTCATTTACACACATATTCACATTTGGAGACAATTTAGAGGAGCAACCTGGCAAGTTTTCACTTGAACACGGTAGACGTGATCCCCTGCACTGTGCACAGTGATCCCCTGCACTGAGTGAAACCAGATGTACAAATTTGGTAAATTTATATGAACTTATAATCTTATGTGTCAAAATTTTATAAGTAAAATGAATTTATTTATTCAGGTGATCAAAGATTAGCAAAATTTGGTCATCAGATGCTTCTTTACCTTATCTTGTTTTTAAATGGTTTCAGATCTATCATTAAGAATCCCAAAGATTCCATTAACGATGGCATGCAAAAGTTTGGGCACCTCTGGTCAAAATTTCTGTTTATGTGACCAGTTAAGCAAGTGGAAGATGATCTCCAAAAGGCATAAAGTTAAACATGAAACAAAATTTTGCATTATTTTAAGCAATATTAGTGTACTGTTTCTTTCTTACAATTTTAAAATGAAAAAAGGGAAAACAGCACCCTGCAAAAGAAGGGGAACCCCAGGAGACTTGAGCACTCATAACTTTTTCCAAGGTATCAGACCTTAATTTCCCTGTTAGGGTCATGACTTGTTCACAGACATTGTTAGATAAGGCCAAGTGATGTAAACTTGAAAGCTTTATAAATACGAAGACTTCTCTAACATTGTCCTAAAATCGGCAGCCATGGGTTCCTCTAAGCAGCACTCGGAAAGTGAAAATGATTGACAGATTGGCATGTAATTAAGAAACGGCAGTTAACAGGGACGGTAGAGGTCAAGATAAGGTCTGGAAGACCTAAGCAAAATATCAGAGAGAACTGCTTGTAGGATTGCTAGATAAGCAAATGAGACCCCGTTTGACTGCAAAAGTCCTCCAGGAAGATTTGCCAGACACTGGAGTAGTGGTCCACTATTTAACTGTTCAGTAACAAACAACAGAAGAAAATCTGTCCTGCATCCTTATCACAAAATTCAGCATCTGAATTATGCAAAAGAACATTTACACAAGCCTGTTGCATTTTTGATAAAAGTCCTGTGGACTGATGAGGTTAAAATAGATGCCTTGACAACATTGAGCAAATTTATGTTTGGAGAACAAAGGGCACAGAATATCATGAAAAGAACACCGGTCCGACTGTTGAGCATGGGGTGGGGTGGGGGGGGGGGGTTTAGGGGTGTATCGATCGTGCTTTGGGGTTGTATTGCAGCCATTGGCACAGAGAACATTTCACGGGTAAAGGAAAGAAGGAATTAAAATAAATTCCAACAGTTTCTGGTGCAAACCCAATCTCTAACAACTACAACTAGGTACTAATTATGCAGGGTGCCCTAACATTTGCCTTAGGCCTTTTAGTTTTCTGTTATTTTGAAAATGTAAAAGATGAAAATAAATAATGATTTTAAATATAAAGGGAATGTGTAATCTGTAACTTTATGCCTTTTGGAAATCATTTCAAATTCCACTTGCTTAACTTTTCACATAAACAGAAATCTTTAACCAAGGGTGCCCAAACTTTCACATGCCACTGTACCTGATGCTTTCTGACCTATTGATCAAGCACAAAAGCCTGAATATGTATGTATACATTTAATTCTCTGAACATTTTCCAATAGAAAATTATATTACCTGTATATTATATATATATAGCTGACTGCTCTCTGGTTCAATCCTGAGCTCTGGTTACTGTATAAATGGTAATATATATATATATATATATATATATATATATATATATATATATATATATATATATATATATATATATATATATATATATATATATATATATATATATATATATATATATATATACACACACACACACACTAAGTTACAAATATAGGTAAAATCATGTTATATACACACTCTTACTGCTCAAAGTAGCCCACAGCGTTATTATTCATTTCAATATATGATTTACAAATATGATCAAATAAGGAATAACATTGTTTAGTATGTAATGATTCTTCCATGCAATGAAATAATATTGGTCCCATGTTTTCTTAGATATTAATGCAAAAGAAAAAAAAATATATAACTAGAGTTGAGCGAATGTCTATTATCCATGCATTCATTTTCTGTACCCCTTAATCCTACACAAGGTTGTAGGGAACCTGGAGTCTATACACGTGCACTTGGGGCACAAGGTAGGGGCATAATTATATACCCCTATTCATACACTATGGACAATTTAGTGACCCCATTTAGTTGTCTTTGGATTAAGGGGAACCCCCATGGCACATGAAGAACATGCAAAATCCACACAAAAGGTGGAAGCAGGAATTGAGCCCCCAGCTCCAGGGATACAAGGCAAACATGCTAACCACTATGCTGAAATGCCCCAGAGACAGTTATGAAATTAATTTCTTTAATTATTGCAGGTTAGGACATTAGGGTCAGGGTATTATTCATAATACAATGCCCCTGGAGAGGAGAGGGTTAAGGGTCTTACAACAGTTGCATTTTTGTGATCCTGGGGCTAGAACCCTGACCTTCCAATCAGTAACCAGAGCCTTAACCACTTTGTGCCACCAATTTTGTGCCACTTTATAAAAAATAAATAAATAAATAAATAAATAAATAAATAAATAAATAAATAAATAAGACTTGTATTCCATATTCCAAAATGACATGTGCAAGAGAGTCTGTACTGTGGATTTGTTCATCTATATGAAGACCAAGTGAGCGAGTTCCACAGACAGCTATCCTTTCTTTCTTTCTTTCTTTTTTTTTTTTCCAAATTCTGAATTGATTTTTATTGTGAAACTTTATGACCAGAGAAACAGATGTTTAATATTTTTTACCATTAATAAATTGACAGATTTTCACCATGTGCCTCAAATCGTTATATATATATATATATATATATATATATATATATATATATATATATATATATATATATATATATATATATATTCTTCTGATCCACTCATCGATGCTAGATTACATTGAAGCAGCACATCCTTTTTTTCTGGTTCTTACTCTTCCATTTTTATTTTATCTTTCTACTTTTGAGAAACACAAACACACTTTGAGACCTTTGCTAATGAGATCCAGGAAGCCAATGCAACCTCTCAGCTGGTTTGTTTTTGCCGTGTTTATATTCACCCTCATTTTTTTCAGAGCTAACGCTTGCTGCTTGATATGCACCACCTCCCCAGTGCAAAAAGCCGAGTGTCAATCTATTCCTCTCCCCTGTTGCATTTTTTTTTTTTTTTTGCATTCCACATAGAGTACCCGCAACTTCCTGTATGCTTATTTCTGCCTTATATCTTTATTTTCTCTCACACTCTTGACTCAGGGTGATTACTAAGACGCATTGCAAATGATCACGGCACAAATGTTTGAAGTGAGAGTCTTGGGGCTCCTCAGGCCAGATCCAGAGGACAGAAAGGGCTGTTTATGGGGATGGTAAGAGAGAGACTAGGGTGCAGTAACCTTGCTCTATCATTGATCCGAGTGCCTTCGTGGGGCCTCGTTAAAGCGGATATGAGATGAAATGTGGTTTAATATTCTTCTGTCAGAGATCCAATAAGCAGGTAGTCGATAGGAACATAGAGATGAAGAGCTTCTGCAAGATCTCATGCACTCCGATATTTCAGAACATATTTCTTTTCCTCTACCTTGTTTTTCCTTCCTCTCAGGAATATTCGACCTTGATCCGTTGAAGCCTTTCTTATGTATATGAAATAGGGAGAGAGACAGAGGACGAAATAAGCTGCGACGGGCTGACAGCCCAGATCAATACATACTTCCTCCTCTTCTCAAAGAAAATAAAAGTGCCTCTGTACTGCATTTCATCTTCTGAATAGCTCTACCTACACCCCCCTTTCATTTTCCTAATGATAGCAGGAGGGCTCGTTTATACTCCACCCACTGGATCATAATTACATCATTCACACTGCGAGTATTTCACTGTCGAAGAAGGAAAGATGAAGCACTGACTGAGCTTTGATGGGGAAAGTATGAAAGATCAGGCATTTGTCCTGTGAGATGGTGTGACAGGACGTATAATGAAAAGTCAGTAAGCTGGTATAGCAGTATAACAGTAGCTTTGATATAGGAAAGGCCAAGTGGTGTGACAGAGCACTTCTTGCTTTGTAATGTTACCTATGTCCCAGAGGCCCTTTTATGTATCTTTGGAGCAAAGGGCCAATAACTGCAGCACTTTTTATTTTTTAATAATAATTTTGTCAGCAAAAAGCAAAGTGGATGGTGTGTGTGTGTGTGTGTGTGTGTGTGTGTGTGTGTGTGTGTGTGTGTGTGTGTGTGTGTGTGTGTGTGTGTGTGTGTGTGTGTGTGTGTGTGTGTGTGTGAGTAATAATGAGGCTGTGTGTCCAACCTACATTCCTTTATGTTACTGTGCAAGCAGAGTTTTAAGCCTAAATTATTTCAGAATCACCCTGGACTCATTTCAGAATTTTGGATGACCGAGCTACTGTACGTCTGTAAACATTTATTAATTTACTTCACAAACATGCTTACTGGTGTGTTTCTTGCATAATAGATTAGCTTAGAATTTATTTTCACTTCCTTTCTAAAAACCTAAGGGAAAAGCCTGATCTACATGAATCCAGACAAGAAAAAAAAGGCAACTCATAAGTATTCTGTGTAATTGAGGCAGAACATTCTATTAAATAACATTTTGCTAATCCATTGTGATATGCCACGGCTGAAAGGGAAGCTTTAACACACTTTAACGCACATGCCTCTGAATGTATCCTCAATACTTGGTATGCTGTTCCAGTTTTCCCCTAAAACCATTGAATTGAATCTTTTCTGTTAGACCCGCTTTCTTCTCTCAGGATGTCGGAATTGCCTTGCAAATAGGGGTCTAAATGGATTGTGAATCCTATTTCTTAACACTTGTTTTGGAGTAATGAAACCAAGATTGTTCGAATGAAGAGCTTTAAAGCTAATCGTGCCAGTTTCCCCTTTTCTTCCATCAGCCTACATGGGATTGGAGCCCGTAATCCATTTTTATCTGAGTAAGAGATGCTCAGCTCCACAGTGTGGCACCAGAGACTGATAGAAATCATTGCTTGTACTACCACGTTCATCCTATTGGGGTAGTGACACCTAATTTTTACTTTCCTGCTGACAGACTGGCAATTATATCCTTCAAGGTTGAATTCTCACATTTGAGAATGTATAAAATCCAAGCATATGGCTAAGTAGTGGAAGGGTCTTGCTCAAGAGCCAAATGCTTGTTTGCTGTGAAGTCTGGATATAACGTTATAACTGATCATTCGTTCTTAAGTACAGTTTTCAAGTTTACCTTGAAAAACCTTTAACATGGTCATTTTTTCATATTTTCTTACTAAAATATGTGTTTCCCTTTTGTATGGGCATTGCATTTCTAGTATTGCATGACATTTGGACATCTGGACATTTGAAAGTCTGGACACAACAGGATGTTTTGAAACTGCCAACTGATCACATTTTCATTTCATTCACTCATTCATTCATTCAGTGTCTACTTTGAGAACAGTAGAGAGAATGTCAGCCCCTTGCCAAATATCTACACATACTGTGTTGTATTGTGTTATTAATGATTGTCAAACACAGGGGTTGTTAATACATTTGTAATATTTCATGATATGGGAGTTACTTGGTATAGAAGTGACTACTTGAGTAAAGAAAGTTCATATTTCTAATCCCTCAAAACCTTAACAACTGAGACACGACTCCTGGTGTTAATGGCGAACATTAGAATAGATCTGATTTCCATTCACACACCTTCATTGCCAGGAAATCAGCAAGTTTGGGTTGAGATTGCAGTTGAAAAGAAAGAGTGTTATTACCATGACTCCTCATATCCTAAAGTCTAAACGTCAGGATTATTTCTGACACACAACATACAATATTGTCAGACTGTATATTTATAATCACACCCTCCAGTGTCACCCATATGAGGATGAGCTTCCCCTTTGAGTCTGGTTCCTCTCAAGGTTTCTTCCTTTACCATCTAAGGGAGTTTTTCCTCACCACAGTCACCTGAGTCACCTCAGACTTGCTCATTGGGGATAAATACATACACATTTAAATATATCTAATATTAATCTTGAATTTTGTATTATATTATTCTTTATATTATTCTTTTTTATTAACCTTCTGTTCTATGTTTATGTTCTGTAAAGCTGCTTTGAGACAATGTCAATTAACAAACAAATAAACTTGAATTGAATTAAATTAAAGTGAATGAGAGTGTGTGTGCCCTGTGGTGGGTTGGCACTCCGTCCAGGGTGTATCTGCCTTGATGCCCGATGATGCCTGAGATAGGCACAGGCTCCCCATGACCCGAGAAGTCAGATAAGCGGTAGAAAATGAATGAATGAATGGATGGATGAATGAATGAATGAATTGAACATTGCAAAAAATGTGACATTTAAAATTTTTAAAATGTTTGACATTTAAGTTTTTGCGTTCCATTCTGCTCTGCAAAAGTTTCTAAGGTTGTATCAAATAAATACAATTAACATTTGAAATGAATTAAGGACTGATTTCAAAATGTGTGATATATATTTCATGATTCATACTTATTATAATTCATAATTCATTCATATACTGTATGTAGTTCCGGGGAGAGAATGAGAGAAACAGGGAGAGGGAGTTGGTGTGTGGATTAGTATAAATTGTTTCCAACTGCAAAATTCAGTGAATCATGCAAACAGAGATAAATAGGCTTGACATTTTCCAAAAAAATAAAAAATAAAATCTATCAACAAATGTGCTGGAGCTTTTATTTCTGTAATGTTTGGTGAAGAGCCATGAATTCCAATATTACTACACAGTATAAAAAAAAGGATTTATCACAATATGATAAATAAATAAATGCTGCTTAATGAAATGTTACCTTTCTTCTAATATGATAATGGGTTCAGTGGGAAATTTGGTGACATATTTTTATGTATTTTACTATATTCTATTTCTTTGCATAAAATGCACATTTGTTTGCACCGATTTATAACAATATACAGGAAATTTAATTTGTTTAGTGAGTGTCCACAATAGTACACAAAACGTCTGGACCACAAATTCAGTGCATTTGATTCAGACACATCATTGGACTTTATCCATGGCAGCAATCCCATGCACTTCAGACATTTCACCCTCATTTGACTAAAAGCAAAACAATGTACTTTGCTCTTTGAAGTTCTAATGGACAGAAAGGTAATAGAATGTGGGACATACCAGTCTGTGGCTGAGAGCTCAAGCAAGGATATTTTGCTCTGAATTTTGCCCTGAATAAGCCTATGTGACGTGCCCTACTAAATCATGCCTGCCATAATTCCACATATGTATGCATTAATTATAGGAAATTATTATGGGACTGCTTTAGGATAAAACTTGTATATACACCTGCTAGGTATTATAACCTTGTGTATATATATATATATATATATATATATATATATATATATATATATATATATATATATATATATATATATATATATATATATATATATATGGCTTAGTGGTTAGCACGTTCGCCGCACACCTCCAGGGTTGGGGGTTTGATTCCCGCCTCCGCCTTGTGTGTGTGGAGTTTGCATGTTCTCCCTGTGCCTCGGGGGTTTCCTCCGAGTACTCCGGTTTCCTCCCCCGGTCAAAAGACATGCATGGTAGGTTGATTGGCATCTCTGGAAAATTGTCCGTAGTGTGTGAGTGTGTGTGTGAATGAGTGTGTGTGTGCCCTGTGATGGGTTGGCACTCCGTCCAGGGTGTATCCTGCCTTGATGCCTGACAATGCCTGAGATAGACACAGGCTCCCCGTGACCCAAGAAGTTTGGATAAGCGGTAGAAAATGAATGAATGAATGAATGAATGAATATATATATAAAATAAACTCATGGGATTGCTGTGTATGTCTCTGAGTTATTGTTGCATCTGTCAGCGTGAACATTTGAAGACTGTCAGGAAAGAATTAGTGTTAAGTCTGTAGTGAACTTGAAAATTTCACTGACCTATTAGTTCCACAGGAGCTCTTGGTTGCTTAATTCCATACAAGATCAAGCTGTTGAATAAAGGACATTATTTACATTGACATTATTTAGTGTCCAGTGTCACCCAAAAAAGGATGAGGTTAGCTTTTGAATCTGGTTCCTGTCAAGGTTTCTTCCTCATATAACCTCCGGGTTGCTCGTCAGGGAACATTTTTATTTTATTCCTATACTTATGTGGTGATCTGTCTAATCTAGTCTACGATTATTATATAAACTCTTAAAGAGAAACACTGAGAACACCATACGCTCTTGTACAATGCTTTTGGATAAAAATTAATAAATAAATAAAAAGCCAGTCTTGTTGCATTTGTTCATGAATCCTCTTCATAAAAATGAGCAAAAACAATTTTCTGAAATAATCCTCATGAACTATTACATTGTCATTTATTACAATAGAAAAAACAGGGGGTTGTTGTGCAAATCTTGTGACAAATGTCTCAGTAACTTGTACAGGTTAGTTGATTCTTGTCGTTGTCGAGCTACCAACTGAAACTCTTAAGGATCTCGCCCCCTATTGCAGGTTTTTCGCCTACATGACCTGCCCATCAAAAAGTGGTACAGCTCCCACATACTTTGACACACAGGGGTGAGCCTGGTCTCTTGGAAAGAAGAGATTCTCTAGTTTCAGATACAAGTGTCAGATTGATTCTAGGCCTTACTGGCACAAAGTTACAGAGGCTAGAATGGAAGGTTTTCATTTCCGCCTGAGTTGTTTACCTGATAAACTGATTAATCTTATTTCTCTGGAACATGTTAGGGACCAAATAACAACTGAGGGTCATAGCCACATGTCTTGGCTTTCACCAAAAACAAATTCAAGTCAAAAGACCCAAAAATGGCTTCAATAAAAATATTTTTCATGTGTCATGTGTTTTTGTGTACTTGTTTACTGTATAACTTTGAATTAAAAGACTGCATGCTCAGTTTAAAAGGCCTAAAACACACAGAGCCTCTCTGTCTACAAGTCTGGTGTGAAAACAGGCCTGTAACCTGACACCCTGAGCTGTGAGAGCGACAAAAGGTCAAGGATTGCGCAATAATTCTTGTGCGCAGCTTTTTCACGCAAATCCAGGCAGCGGAGACGCGGCATGTTGCATACCGTTGGAATCGTCTGCTTATTGGCTAAAGAGCTGTAGAGGTCCCGGCCCGTTTCATTGCTATTGGAAGGAGTAATTGTCAGTCAAAGGCGGGTTCCCAAAAATGATGTCATGACATCATTGGCTTCTCAGCCGTCTATCTCTGCAATACAAGCACCGATTGGCTCAAGTGAGGGCTTGTTTGATTCGTTAGGCCCTGGGCTGTAAATATGACGTTTGAAATTTCGAATTTTTGAAACCCCCAATGAGAAGTTAGAGCGGCAAAACAAGATGGTGGCGCACTACTGTTTCCAGTTTTCGGAACACAAACGGAATATTTGCAGCGCGACCAAAGCGTTTTGGATTAAAAGGCTTACATATTCCAGTTCCTTGGACCTGTGGGGATTTTTGTGGAATATCTTACCCCAGTGAAGAAAGGGAAGCGTCTAAAGGTAAGGGAAAAACTGGTCTAGCGCCACCTAGGTCAGTTTTCTCCAAAAATATTTTCAAATAGTATGACGGCTATGAATCATATTATGCTTTGTGTGTGGGCTTAAAAAATCTTGAGAGTATAAACTTTACTAGGTAAATAGGGTTTTTCGTGTTTTTAGAGGATTTGATGCTTTAAAGATGAAATGAAGCTTGTTTCTGGCTCATCCCCTAGTGGTAACTTTGTCCGTCCTAAAGAGGTACTTCTGAAACAAGTAGTTACAGTATGTGAAAACATTCCACCATTCTGATGGTAAATATGAGCATTACCGGCAGCTGCTGTCATAATATTATGTGAGCGGAACCTGAAGCCATATTAATATTATGCATGCATGATAATTACATGAAAATGTAAACGTTCATGTGTTCCTAATAAAGTGCCTGTGAGTGTAAATATCATATTCTACCTTTTTAAAATATGGTGTTTTTATTGCTGCAAATCATCAGTCGCTGTACTATGAAGTCACTAGTACATTTCATACTACTGGTTGCCATAGTAATAATGTTTATAAGATGGTAGCGCAAGTAGTATTCCACTTGACAAATCGTTTTTTTTTTGTATATACGCATCATATTATATGAGCTGAAGGAGGAACAGTGTGTGCTCTTTGGCACGGGTCTCATACACTCTACTGTCTTCACTTCTATTGGAAGTCGTTCCAGATTTGCATAAAGTACAAATTTCCTCAATTCTGTCGCAACAGTTCGCTGTCAATCATGTCGGTGGAAGACACCAACTCACACAGAAAATAGGCTGTAAGTCATAGCATTAGACATCACATGATGCAACGTGCTGTTATCCTACCCAAGGACACCCAGGAGAAAAGATGAACTGTAACTATCAGAAGTCAATTTATACAATCATCCTGTATGCTTGCACTCTCACTTATTGCAGATCATTGCGTGTATTAGGAAAGGAAGAAAAGACTATTTAAAGATCAAATATTAAACGAAGAACTCATTGTGTATAAAAGCTGGGCTTTGTGCTGGAGTACAAAAATGAAATGACATGGAAATGCTCTGCGTTACATCAAATTAAAAAATTAAGATATAATAAATGACTGGGAAATGCTGTAACAAACAGGGCTACTAAGAAATGTTTAAAATTCTAGTTTGAAGTTACATGAAATTATGAAGGACCAGGATGAAGTATGAGGCAAGCAGAAAAATGTACTAAATTCAATAATGACATTCCCCACAGCGTGTGAACGTGTGGCTCATTCTGATGGAAATTCAAGGAGTCTAGTGGCTGCTAGAGAAGTCTGCCTCAGGCTTTGCTGTCTTTAGCCTTGGGGTGTGCTGACTTTTATTACACTTATGTGTGGGAGGTTGATCTCTTTTAACGACTAATGGCATTCAAATGAGATATGGTCTTCTAGGTCTAAGGGGGAAAAAATGCATTTCTGTAATTATGTGGATGACTCAGTTTGTAATTTGTAATCAAACATACTAAACATTTAGAGTTTAAAGCCATTGTATTCTTGTTTTCTCTGAAATCCTCTTTGATTTCCAAAATGAAAGCTATATTACTGTATAGGTGAGAGTGCCAAGACTTCTGTAGAATTTAGTGAAGTGGGAAAGTGGGAACATTTTTTAAAATGTACAAATTCATGCTAATTTGAGATGTCAGATAATGATAACTAAATATTACATAGCTGCAGATCAAAAGGCAAGACCAAGACAGGATCAATATTAGATTAAAACAAAATCAAGACTCTTTGTACAGCACTGAATCCAGCCATCTTTCCCTCAGCCATCATTAAAACCTTCTGCTATCAATGGAGGATTTTGCCTTACTCTAGCTGGCATTATTGGGTCAGTAAAAAAACATTCAATTAGATTTTACATTATATTTCCAAACTTTACTTTTCAACCAAAAAATAATTAGAGAAACTGAGCGGCCAAGTGACTTATAGATACGACGTTAATGGATATCATTAGCAAATATTTACTTTCTTTTATTTATTACTGTCTACTCCTTCTTATAGTGGATTATTTTAATGTAAAATCATTTGTGGCATTAAAAAGACATCATGATATATGTGCCAAATATTAAGACATCATTGCTAGAATATGCAATGTTTTATACATGTGCTGTAAAGCTTTTTTTGTTTATTTTAGGTTCTCTATACGTTCTGTAATGAAATTATATTTACTGATCTTGCAAACTGTCAGGAATGTTGCTGCCTAATTGTCAAGGTATTCACAGCCATGGGGAAAAAAAAAAGATATGCATATGTATGTTTGTGGGTATTTGTGTGTGTGTGTGTGTGTGTGTGTGTGTGTGTGTAAGAGAGAGGTTCACTGCTAAATAAATTACATTTCTGAGCAGATGTGCTTAAGGGGTGTTGGGGAAATGGAGGTGTTGATTAGTGGAACTCATTAGCTCATGGCCTTTGTGCAGTCTTGCATGTTGCATGTTGTACTCCATCTTCAGGGTATTGAAGGCCAAACTTGGCTGCAAAAACTCACAAGTACAATCTCACATAATGACAGCAGGAATGACAACACATGATGCATGATTATCAAACTGCTAATCGATGCCACTGGGGATCTGATGGAAGTTTTGCGTTTTAATATCTGAGAAATATTTTCCAGTATCAAACAAACTGTCAAATTGACACAAATGGGGGAAAAAATAAAAATAAATATATTAACATTCATAAAATTGATCAGGAGTTGTTTTCACTTACAGTAACAACACAAGATACAAGAGGCATGCTGTTATAAAAAAACAAAAAAAAAAAGTTGAGTATTTTCCTATAGAAACCCAAACTCTGTTATTCCTCTTATACTAAGGCAGTTATTAATAAATAAAGTTGCCCATTTAACTTATTGTTACAGTACATGTGATACTGTGGAGCATCTCTACAATCAAATAAAAATCTCTTGCATTACCAGCCCCTGTGAATAAATTGTGGCTCCAGGAAAACGACCATATTAGAATTCCATATATAGCTTCCCTCTGTAATTACTTTTTAACATTTTCATTACATTTTTATTTATTTTTCCCTCCTTCTTTCTTTAGCTCCCTTTTGGCCTTTTAAAACCAACATTCTTATTAACTTTCAGATTAATGGAATTTAATTGCCTTTATTCCTGTTCAGAGGAAAGCAGGAATGAAATGGTTAAGTCCCTTGAGACGGACTCTGCGGTATTACTCCTGCCGCCTTATACGCTTGTTTAATTTGTGGGCCTTGTTATCAATTCCATCATTTTAGTGTAGGGAATTTGGAAGTGCAAGCTTTTCTATGCTGTACACGTATTGAGAGCGTTTCACGTTAAAAGGCTGATGTTCTGAAACATGCGATCAACACATGACGATGTATTGTAAAGATATATCACTTTTTTTTCTGACGTTTCATGTTGTTACAGTGTAGGTGTAACTGTAGCTGACATCTGAGAGCAAGTTTGGTTTCTGCTTCACAGCTAATGCTGCTGCATTTCAGTTGACTGACATGAAAACAATACGATGTTAGGATGGCACAAGTCATGCTTACTATTTTGCTTTTTTTTTTTTAAGCTTTTTTTTTTTTCATTTTTTCATTTTTACTGCAGAGTTTTATAGGCCACTGCAGCACATTGTTATACAGGACAATAGGAGCATAACATGATTTGCTCTTGTATGAGATAAATGGTGTCTTCTTGGACAGATGAGTTGGTCTCTCGTCTCCTTTGGTGTTTAGGTTTTGAGGGACTAAGACAGCTCAGTGTCAAATTAAACATGCGAAGATTCCTTTATCCTTCTACAGATCCATCCTTTTAAACAAGTTCTGAGTGGCTTGGCTCTATATTTTTCAGTGTGAGAAGGTAATCTTGGATAAAAGATTAACTCTTGTTGTTTTTGCATTTTTGCTTTGCTCCCATCATTTGTGAGACTGTGTTTATAAAAGATTATAAACACAATATGTGCTTAATATGTATTTGCATTTTTTTTTTGGATAATAATGATGGAGGTAAATGATGGCTTAATGGTTAACCCTCCATGTGCAGAGCTTCCATGTTCTCCCTCTGCTTTGGGGGTTTCTTCCAGGTGCTCCAGTTTCCTCCTGCAGTCAAATAGATGCATTTGTAAGCTGACTGGCATCTTAAAATTGTCTGTATTGTGTGTGATTGTGCTACGGCTTGTGCCCCGAATCCTCTAAGATATTCTTCAGGTTCCCTGCAGAAAATAGATGAATACTAAATCAAGTGATGATACCAGTCATTATATTGAACAAATACATAACTGTATAACAAGGTTATGCATGATGCAATGGTTAATAAAATAAAATGCAATGGTTGAATGGAATTGAATTGAATTGAATCCCATGCAGTGGGGCACAGTGGCTTAGTGGTTAGCACGTTTGCCTCACACCTCCAGGGTTGGGCGTTTGATTCCCGCCTCCGCCTTGTGTGTGTGGAGTTCGCATGTTCTCCCCGTGCCTCGGGGCTTTCCTCTGGGTACTCCGGTTTCCTCCCCCGGTCCAAACACATGCATGGTAGGTTGATTGACATCTCTGTAAAATTGTCTGTAGTGTGTGTGAGTGAATGAGAGTGTGTGTGCCCTGCGATGGGTTGGCTCTCCGTCCAGGGTGTATCCTGCCTTGATGCCCGATGACGCCTGAGAGAGGCACAGGCTCCCCGTGACCCGAGAATAGTTCAGATAAGCGGTAGAAAATGAATGAATGAACGAATGAATCCCATGCAGACTTGGGAAAACATGAAAAACCGGCCTGTTGTGTCTGTTTTTTTTTTTAACTTCAATTTTGTATAATAGAAAAATAAATAGAAATAAAACTTTCCACCTGAGAAAACCCGCTCTTTGGAGTGATTCAAGATTTATACACCTTGCTTTATTTTCACTTTGGTAAAAGGTTCGCATCATTACCTACAACGCATCTGCACTTTAGTGCTTTAATCTGTAAAGCTCTCTCACTTTCTCATCTGTACAATCTGCTTCATCATATCAGCTTCCAAATCTTAAACCTTCCTACCCACTAACTAGACAAGCTATGTCTTAAAGAACTGCATTAGGGAATTAGAGTTTGGTGCTTGTTGTCTTCACTCCTCCTACACTGAATTTCTCATTATCACATTCAGTGTCACTAAAAGATAGTGAAGAATAAAAGATGCTCTAAGGAACTAACAACAAACCTTATGTGTTATCTTTCATGTTTGATGTCGAATATATATCAAACGTTATTAATCATCATTATAACTGCACTATGACCTGATGTATTTCATGTAATAATAATAATTATTACTAGAATCGAATATTATTAATAGAAATAATACCATCACTCTATAAAGTCATTAGATATTCTGTAATATATTTGGATAGTTATTTTCATTTATGTATTTATTTGTTTTTGTGCTCAACAACAGTTTTTTTTAATCTTGCACATTTCTTTTAGTTCTTTGGAAGTATCAGATCTTGAGTTTTGATTTTGTATACAGCAGCTAAGCCAGCTGGATGAAGCAAAGGTATTTAAAGAGCATCTCTTGTGGAATAACACGAGCAACTGCAAAGGGCAAGGAAAGATTTTCATCCAACTGAATGCAAAATGGTTAGCAACATGGCAATCTTACAAAGTTGAAGGAAGAATAAACACAAAGTTGGCAAACAACCACACTGAGACTGCAATATGCAGGTAACCATAGCTTACATATTAGAAACAACTAGATTTACTGTAAAAGGATTCGGTATATTGCAACATACACGTATATTGACTATAAACACTGTATTTCACTAGTTCACTGTGTGTAAAACTGTAAATTTAGGCTAGAGTTTAAAGTATTAAACAATTGTTTTTAAATGAAAAACGTTTACTGTTAATTCAACAGAAAACAAAACAAACAAAGCACTTCCCCAAACAAAGCACTTTGTCGCTAATTAACCATACACAATATAAAAATGTTTAAAATAAATAAGTATTTTGCAGTATTTATAATCTAAATGCCTTATGAGAAGGAAAATAAGCCATTGGACCTAATTTATATAAGTAAGAGTGATCCTCATTTCCTTCTTCATTTTAATATTACTAACTATTTCATGAGATTCTATCTGAATTTATTTTTATTACAAGTTAATCAGATCATATTTACTGGATAATATGAGTTAAACATATTATATACTTTTAACATTATAAACATATTAACAGGTTTGTGGAAGCTGACATGTTATTTATTCTTGTTTTTTCAGGGCTATTATACACATCTGAATGAGCAGATGAAGAAGCTTAATCAAGAAAATGTACAGTTTTTAACAGTTAACAACCAACATGACTGGAACTGATATTTTCTATAGAATAAATACGCTCAGAATTCACTCATTCTGTAGTTCATGGCCCTCACATTCTAACAGTATGTCCTTGGGTTTCACTCTTCCACTGACCTGGCAAGCCCTTATATGTCCCAGCAGTGGATACCTAGAAGATGGAGCGAACATATTTAGGAGAAAAAGAGCCCACATCCAACCACAGAGAGAGAGAGAGATATCTGCCAACAGAAGGAACAAGGAGACTGCAACCAGCCTATGTGAACTGGAAAGGTTTGGAAAGCCAGTTTTGTGGTGTATTTTAAATAAGCTAGTTAACTTTACAGCACTGTGAAATGTAAAAACAGCAGCTTCACACTGTATATATTTTTCTTAATAGTACAATATTGAAAATTTTTAGCAACAGTAAAACACTTAATTTTCTAGTAAATAGATGACATTTTTCTTTCTTTCTTTCTTTCTTTCTTTCTTTCTTTCTTTCTTTCTTTCTTTCTTTCTTTCTTTCTTTCTTTCTTTCTTTCTTTCTTTCTTTCTTTCTTTCTTTCTTTCTTTCTTTCTTTCTTTCTTTCTTTCTTTCTTTCTTTCTTTCTTTCTTTCAATAAAGGATAGTCACCACATAATCTAAGTAAAAGTTTTTCTCTATAATTCCTGCAGCCATTGGTCAGCTTCTTGACTACTCCGATTCTTCTTCTTCGAACAGCTTATAAATGAATTGTCTGCCTAAATTTTAATACGCAGCTAAAGCACTGTTATAATTTAATAATGTAAAATAAAACACTGCAAGCTATTAGATGCTGTATGAATATTTCAAGATGTTCCCGACATTTTATTCAACAGGTGATTTGTGTTGTTCATCTTATATTTATTCAGTTTGCTGTTTGGCCAATAGGTTACTCTGGTATCACAACGAGTGATGGGTCGCTTTCTTTCTCTTTTCTGAAAAGCATCAGAACGCCTGTAGATTCTATAGAAATAGAAAAAAAAAATCTTGCAAAATGTACAATAATTGGACAATAATTGTATATTAGAAAATCTCTCTCTCTCTCTCTTTCTTTCCTTCTTTCTTTCGTAAATAAGTATGTATAGCTATGTCATCGCTACCACAAAATAAAATGTAAAACTCTAAGACACAGGCGTAATCCTAGCATGATTGTATGAAAGCTCTTTTGATATTTGAGGTCTTCTTTGGAATAGGCAAACAAAAAATAAAAGTTTTGAAGTTCATCCAGTGAGAAATTCATCATACTTTCATGCATATTAATACCTGCCTGCCATCACGTTCTGCCTACATGGCACATCTTTTCAATATATACACCATTGAACCTTGCCCTTTCATTCTATTATGGGTTTGCTCTAGATTTTATGCATACATTCATTTAATTTTCATTTCGTCCCTCATTCGTATCATTTGCATATGATCTAGATAATAATTTAATAAACATACAGCCAAAATGCCACATGCATAGCAAACACTGTCATTCTAGCTTAAGGCAATTACAGATATAATACAGAGAACATAATGATATGATTATGCACATCAGACAGAAATACAATTATTTAAACTGTCATGTGTTTATTGTCCATTATCTGAACTGTCATGCAGTAGTGTGGGATTATTTCAGCTTGTGGTGAAATGTCTAAAAATAGAGATACTGTATAGTCAGAAAGTGAGAATTTGCACATAAGGAAGAAAAAGATGCCTCTATACAATAGCAGGGTTAAGGTTGTGGTTAGGGATCATATGCACTAATAAGTTATAACATAAAAATAACAATGATTATCCTGTTACAGTGGGACCTATCAAGGGATGGGATATTAGGCGGTGAGTGAACATTCAGTGCTCATTGTTGATGCAGTGGTTAGTACTTACCAAAAGTGGTCCCAGAAAGGACAACCAGTGAACTGATGACAGTGTCATGGGTGGCCAAGACTCATCAGTGTTCATGAGGAGTGATGGGTAGCCTGTCTGTTCCGATCTCATCGAAGGGCTACTTTACCACAACTTATAAAAAAAAATGCAAATGCTGACTATGACAGAAAAGTGTCAGAACACTCACAGCATCACAGCTTGCTATGTATGGTGCAGTGTAACTCCAGGCAAGTCAGAGTGTCTATACTGACTCCAATGCACTGCTGAAGGGTCCTACAACAGGCACATGGAGATGCTATAGCTTACTGGTTAAGGTGTTAGCCCACTGATCAGAAGTTCATGAGTTTGAATCCCAGGTCTATAAAGCATCCACTGCTGGGGCTGTAAACAATGCCCCTAATGCTTAGTTGTAAAAAAAAAAAAAAAGATAGGTTAAGAGAAGGGTATAAATGAAATGATCATAAGAACTGAACCATGGAGCAATGGTAGTGGGCCTGGTCTGTTGAAACACGTTTTGTTTTAAATCATGTGCAGATCTGGTCACTTACCTGGGCAATGTTCTGCTGGGAAACCTTGGATCCGGGCTTTCATATGGATGATACTTTGACAAACTACGACCAAGTACAGAACACCCCTTAAATGACAACTGTATTATCAAATGCAGTGTCCTCTTTCAGCAGGATAATGCTCCCTGCTATACTGTAAGTATTGTCCAGGAATGTTTTGAGGAACCTGGCAAAGAGTTTAAGGTGTTGAAATGGCCTCCAAATTCCCCAGATCTCAACACAATTTACCATCTGCCAGATGTGCTGGACAAACATTTCCAAGTCACAGAGGTCCCACCTCATATTTTACAGGACATCTGCAACAACAGCAGAAAACCACGATGGGTTGAGAACAGGAATCCAAGGCAACAGTAAGCACAGGATGACTGAAATTGGACAGCTAAAGTTTGAAAAATATCTTCACTCACTGGCTTTTTTTGTTTTCACACTGTTCTGTGTAAACTTTAGACTCTGTTGTGTGACCCCAGGAGATCAGCAGTTTCTAAAATACTCAAACCAGCCCATCTGGAATCAACAATCATACCACGGTCAAAATAACCAAGATCACATTTTTTCCTCGTTCTGGTGGTTGAAGGAACATTACCCAAAGCTACTGGCCCGTATGTGAAGGAGTTTATGCATTGCACTGCTGCAACATGATTTTCTGATTAAATAATTGCATGAATGAGCAGGTGTACAGGTGTTCATAATATATTGCTCTGTAAGTCTATATTTCTTTTACTTTATCTCACTTCTCCATGTGCTTTTCATGGCTGAGTGAGAGCGAGAGAGATAGATGGACACCATCCATAATCATTCCAGGCACAGTTCCCCAAAACTATCATAGCGCAACGAATGATCGTTACATGGGTGGATTGCTTTAAACACTCTCTCAGCCAAGTAATGGAGCTCATCATGCTGTGGAGCTTTTGGGAAGCAGCCACTTGTGTTCTGACTTGCGAATAACCATGCATTAGAATGATTCAATTGTGATGGATGTGATGCTAGATCAGCAATAAATGGACAGATGCTACACTGATGAAGCCAAAACTGGACAGGTGCATAAGAAAATAGCTTAACTGGATTATCAATAATTATTAGGTATAATCTCTTTTTAGTTGCTGTTAATAAGTCCAAAATGGGACCTATCTAAATAAAATCAACAAGAAGTATTTCCTGTGCTTTTTAATTTTATTTTCTATTTTTATTTTAAATGTTGTCATTGCTAATTACTAACCGCTAGCTGGTTCACAAAAATGGTACAAAAAGAAGAGACATGAAAGTGTAAACTCATTTGTCCTCAAAATAAACAAAAATCTCACCAAATCAGTGATGGTTTTTTCCATGTTAAACAACTGAATCTTTTTTTTAGTCTTAAAATATATCGAGCATCTGCCATACAAATTGCCGTGAATGATCTGTTACTATAGAAACAGTAACATTTAAGAACTAGTGCATCAACTCACACATGCTGTGGTATACAAGTATAACACTAAAACTGAGAGGTGATGTGAATAACACTATATATCTCATTGCAATGACATCTGTTAATGGGGGGTTACATTAGGGAGGCAACAGTCAGTTCTCAAAGTTGATGTGTTGGAACAGGAAAAATGGATACGAATCTAAGCAATGTGGCCTGGTTTGATGAATCACATTTTCTTTTACATAATACAATAAAATCCAGGGTGTATCTTCACCTCATGCCTATTGTTTTGGGACTGGCTCCAGATGCAATGCAACCCTGATCAGGCTAAAGCGGATTCAATACATCTTTAAGCTTGTGTTCGTCTTACTGTATATTTGGAATTTCCTGTTTCTGTGTTTTCCTTCCAACTCCCACAAACAGATCCTCCACAACCCTAGCTGGAAGGAGGACAAATACTGTACAATATGATATAGTATTGTCAAATAAAAGCGTTGGCCCTGAAATAATGAAGTTCTCAAATGAATAAAACTTAGGGTGAGATAACTGGTTAACATTCATATTTTTTAGCTATGTGAAAACAGCTGCTATCAAATCATATTTGTCATCATGTTTGTTCAAATTCATATAAATTTCAAATGGTCTTGTCATGACCGATAAAAGCATTTAACCATAACTATTAAAACACACAAAGATGAGTGAATAAATAAAAAGCTTTTTTTTTTTTTTTTTAATTACAAGGAACTATGAAGAAGTCAGATTTGCTTATCCATGTTAAATATAGATTAGTTATTGATCCTTGTCGTAATTGGCTCAAAAGCAAACCTTCTAACTAAGCTGTGGCTGGCTGGTCATGCTGAGAAAAGGACAGTAATCATCTTCTTTCGTAATTCTTGTCCTGCTTAAACAAATTGTCTCATTATCAGTTAGAGCTGTAAAAAACTGGATCAAGAAAATCCTACAAAAAGACACAGTATCCTGCTGTGAGCCTGTAAAGTGCTCAGACAAAACTACTCAGAGACTGGAATGGCAAATTTCTTTTGTTTTTTAAAAATGCCTGGGGTGTATAGACACCAGGCTACTGGCACATAATATTTTCAGCAGAGAGATACTTTGATTTATTTTTGTTTGCTGCACACTAAACCTCACCTTGAAGGAGGAAGCTGCTCTAAACAAAGTTATCCAGTTCGCTCTGACTCTCTCAGCTGTTGGTCTGGGGACACAGAAATACTGTGTGTGTGTGTGTGTGTGTGTGTGTTCATAAAAGTTTTTAGTCATAATGACAATTGAAATTAATCTTGATCTGTCTAGGGATGTGGTCATCATTAATAGAGATTTTTTTTACACAAACTCTAACATTAATAAGCTGAAGTGGTCCTTGTGTCAACCAAGCCTACTGTTCATTTATTTACTTAATAAATCTGGCTCTTAGAATCATTGTTTATAATCGCAAAGCATATACTGTATCTCTATCACAGAAAAAACACTATTTATTGTTCTTTATCTTCTTTTGTGCAGTTTATGTCATAATTACAGTCTAGAACAGTAGTACTTATTTATTATTATTTTTTTTAATTTTTTTGTAGCTGTGCATCTTTAATAAAAAAGTACATTTAAGTGTATCCTGTGTGCATAAGTGTGTGGATAACAGTGTGCATCAGTGAACTGACAAGATGTCAAGTCGGATAAGATTATAAGACTGAATCAAGAAGTTTTTTCAAGAAGTTCTATTGATAATCAGGGCTTTAGAGAAATGTTTTTTCTCTTATAAAAGGTATAATGAGAGAGAAAAAGATTGAGAGAGAAAATGGCCCACATTCCTGCAATCCCCTTTCTTAGGTATTTTAAGTAACTGTGCATCTCAATTGGAAATAAAAGGGGCTGATAACTGCACAAATGGCAGGTAAATGTAGCTTACACACATTTTTCAAAAGGACTTTTTTTGTTTGAAAGAAAAATAAATAAATAAATAAATAATTGTTGTTCACTCTCAGATATTCCTATGTTCTTATCCTTGTTGGGACATTTGGTCATCACAGAAGCTCTCACTCACTCACTCACTCACTCATTTTCTACCGCTTTATCCGAACTACCTCGGGTCACGGGGAGCCTGTGCCTATCTCAGGCGTCATCAGGCATCAAGGCAGGATACACCCTGGACGGAGTGCCAACCCATCGCAGGGCACACACACACTCTCATTCACTCACACACTCACACACTATGGACAATTTTTCCAGAGATGCCAATCAACCTACCATGCATGTCTTTGGACCGGGGGAGGAAATCGGAGTACCCGGAGGAAACCCCCGAGGCACGGGGAGAACATGCAAACTCCACACACACAAGGCGGAGGCAGGAATCGAACCCCGACCCTGGAGGTGTGAGGCGAACGTGCTAACCACTAAGCCACTGTGTATTCAGAAATAGAATAAAAAAGTGGTAAAATTACACCATTTATTTTATCTGAGTCTATCCAAGGAGCCTTTATTTGTAAGACTTTGGTTGAAATTGTGTCTTTATTTTTTCGATAGCATGATCACATTCTCTGTATGATTTCCTGGTGTGTATCTGGATAAGTTTCCAGGTTCTGAGCTTCTGATGGCTGAGACTCAACCACGCATTCACACCAAGCCCCTTAATAATGGAAAAATTCTGAAACACCAAACATCACTTATTTATCTAAATCCATCCTGCGGTAAGAAGTCAGATCTCTGACAACAGAAACGATCAATGTTTCCAGCCAAAAGCTGCTGCTTGGGATTGCTCGAGCTGCCATTCAGGCCTGTGGCTTACGGCTCTGTGAGAGCCCAGTGCGTACCTCCTGTCCAATTTGATCCCTTCATGCCCTTTCAGCTGGAAAGAAATCTGACCTACACAGGTGAATGCTCAAGATGCTGTGTTGAAAAAGATGAGAAAGAAAGTCAAGCAAGAACACAGTCGGCTCAGGTTGGTTCAATTTCCTCACCATTCCCTTTTGATCTCTCTTTCTCCTATGAATACACTTCTTTCCTTGTAGCTAGTGTTCTAAGTTAAGGCAGCATTAGTATTTTTTTTTCTCTTCTTCTGTACCTTTGTGACAGAAAATAAGAATGACTCTCTTAAATTAGGGAGGGGACTGTAGAAGATATCGTCAAATATGAAAGGTGCTGTAATGGTCTGCAACAATAGGTGTATGATTGGCAAAATAAGCAAAGGATTTGCACAATGGTTTATCTGTATGGAGTAGGTGTTAGCAGGGATGAATAGACAAATGCAACACAGAAAGATACCAGTACAATGCTTGGGCTTTTGCCTGGTTATAGATAAAATAAATATTAGTTTCACCAACAATAAATCATTCTATCATTTAAAGTCTGTGAATAACTGCAAAGTTCTCCATATATATTTTTATACATTTGCTTCAGGCTGTTTACGGCCCAACTTAGTTTAGATTCATTACACCTAGTTAACAAAATTTTCAACAAGTGCTTATAGACATCCATAATCACGCTTCACCATGCTAAGGGTAAAAGCAACCAAAATCACAGTAAATAGCAGGCTTTCCCCAAAACCTTAATTGTAAATACAGAAAGTGTATCTATGATGTGCGACACCATTTCTGTACTAAAATAGATTATGTAATAACTGTGTAAGCACAATGGTGACCTTGTTTCTCATGCAAAAGCTGGGAAAAAAGATGAGAAACACATCTCTCTTTTCCAGTTCCCACATTTTTGGGATTATTTCATGCCTTTTGTGTTTTGTTTTATTTGAGGTGCAGATGTGTTGCATTTTGCTGAAACCTGGCAACCCTGTTTAATGAATACAGCTAAACAAATGTATGTAAAAACCACTCAGATAGAGCTGTTATATTGTATGCTGGATACTCTCCACTACCTATTATAGAGTTTCTTTGAAAAATCAGTAGATCGTATCCTATATATTCCCATAAAATGTTAAAATATAATCATTCATAAACAATATTGCTTGCTTTGAAAAACCATGTTTAACTGTACACAGTAACTGTTTTCATCGCCAACATAATGGAGGGAGCCATTGGAAACTGTTGACTCGTTCATGAGTAATTAGGGCGTCGGGAGCTTGGGCAGGCTAAATGAACTGAACAGTATTTTCAGCAGTCAAGTAGTTACCTGCCAACATGATGGATGTACAGTATAAAAAAGAGCATTTAATACCATTTCCACTTAACAGCACTGGGGAAGGCAGGAGTCAGCCATGATGGCTGCTTTAAACACTTAAAGAAGAAAGAAGTTCAAGCTCCCATCATTAGCTTATATATATATATATATATATATATATATATATATATATATATATATATATATATATATATATATGTGTGTGTGTGTGTGTGTGTGTGTGTGTGTGTGTATTTAATAAGAAATAAACTGTAGATAAGCTGTAGAATTTAATTTAGAGAATAATTAACTAATGTGTATGAGATGATCAGCTATGAGTTCTGTATAAGCAAACACATTAAAGAGTGTGAAGTGAACTTTGACTGTGCCCCGAAGGGGCGTAGACACCTATTGTTATCGTTAGTGTTCTTCTTCTTCTTATTATTCCTCTTGAAGTCAATGGCAGCCCTTAGAACCGTACGTAGGAAAGTTATGAAGTTTGGCACACATGTAGAGGCCAGTCTTATTATAGCAACTTTGGTGTGTCTAGCTCAAACCCTCTAAACACCAGTCCAAAACAAATTGGGTGCGTTTTGTCCCACCCACCCACTCACTCACTCTCACACACACACACACACATCAGAATCAGCACCGCATTGACGCACACAGACACACACTCACACACACTCACACACACACACACACAGAAACACAGACACACGCACACACACACTCACTCACAAACACACACACACACACTCACTCTCTCACTCACACACACACACACACACACACACACACACACACACACACACACACACACACACACACACACACACACACAGACATTTCACGTTCACATGGCCATGAGATTTTCAGTCCAGTATTTTACGAATGCAATGCCATATCGCTAAGAAACTTGGTATGGTTCATCAGCGACATGTTTTGAGCGCATCTGATCAGCTTGAATCTGGAATCGCTGCTTGCAGCTATATTATTTATTATTATTATTATTATTATTATTATTATTGCTACTACTAGTAGTTCTATTACTACTACTACTACTACTAATAATAATAATATATTTTTTGTTTACAGCAAAGCTGTAAACAAAAACATCGAACTCTAAATATACTACTTGTAAAGTGATAGGCACTTTTCTTTTTCCAGTCCAAGGATAATAGTCCAAATAAAAAGGCAGCAGAAAACTTTTTATTGTAAATAAAGATCTCTGATTGAAACCTAATGTAAACTGGCAGGAGCAAAAAAGCCACCAGATTATTTGTTAAGTTATGAATAAGTTCTTTTTCAAAAAAAGAAAAAGAAGAAAAAAAAGAGAGAGAGAAATACGAGAAAACAGAGTGCAGTGTTAATGCAGGATATTTTCGTCATTCCGACGTTCTAGCTGCAAGCCAATATTTGAATGGAAAAACCTTGGTGCAAAACTGTGCAAATGTTCAGCTGTTTCCACACACACCCACCCACCTGATCTCATAAATAATACATACCAATTCAGCTACACTAATGAGATTGTATTCAAAGGTGTGAAAACTAAAGAACCCTGTTCCTGACCTTAATCTGCATAAAATACATTTCACAAATTGTATGAATTGTTTTGGATCTGTAAACCATGTTGGTTTTCCAATTAAGTTTCGAAATTAAAATATTATACCATGATGATTTCTAAAGGCTCCTAATCACATTAAATCAATAGGCTTGGATAGAAGTTCCAGACATTTACCATGTGATCCTTCCAAAACAAAAAAAAAGGATTAATTGTTACTACATATGGAATGAACATAGAAATATTTGTGTAGTGAAGCATTTTTGATCCCTTACGCATTTTTAATTAGCCCTGAACCGTTTTTAGCAAAAACTAAAATAGTTAAAACAACAACAGCAGCGAAACCAACACCTCGGTTTTCTTTTCACAGCAATAGGAATTCTGTTGACTGTGTGTGCAATCAGTCGATATGATGAGACTGCCATGCAAGCCGGAGCCTGTAATAAGGTGTTGGTTATTGATATGCTTGAAAATCACATGGCCATTGACTCAAGCTGCCTGTGTAATCAATATGCATCACACATGGCTGAGTCCAAGCAAAATCACAATCCTTCCATGGCCTAATATTCATTCTCATCATCAGACATGGCCACCCACCGACCCACCCACCTACATACAGACAAACACCCAAAACAACACACAAACACACACACACACACACGGAATGTCAATGTACCACCCCTCAAGTAATCCATGTATTTTGTTTGTGGAGATTTCAACAGACCTGCCAGCCTTTATGTATTTTGTGTAGCCACTCTGCATTTTAACATCATAACACTTTGATCTGTATTATCACTCAAAATAAACTGAAAGAGCAGTCAACTTTTTTTGACAGACAAGCCAATCAGTATTAACTGACCCATGGAAGTTCCTCCTTTGCTCTTATCTTGATCCAATTTTCCTGCTTGAAAAATGCCTTGACTCAGCACCGTCACTTTCTGTCAAGGTAAATGGAGAATGCTTTGAGTGTATTCATATAAAATAAACTCTATAAATGTGTTTGAATTTATTAGAGATGGATTGCAATTTCAGCCAGCAAAAAAAAGCTGAAAAACATTTAAAAAAAGATGAAAAAAGTCTATGATAGATGATTGGAAAAGAGCCAGGGATTAGGCTTTGACATACACAACTGACTAAATAAAATACAAGATAAAAATAACACAATACAAAGTCGTATGATTGTCACGAAGGCAACACTATTATTGACTATTGTATTTATTTATTTTTTTCGTTAATAATGTTTTTGGTATTGTCTTTTATTAAGAGCATTTCACAAACTCACTGAACGATTTCCAAACATCTATTTAGATTTGGATCGACATGATCTGCTTACCTTTCTGTTTTCTTACAATATCTGAGAGAATAAAAAACTGAGGACCATCATTAACTATGACTCTTTGATATCCAACATATTTCATGCTCCTGTAAACCATTCGCTAAGCTTCAACAGCAATCACAGCCCTAATAAAATGATTCCATCATAATTCAAATTAAGTTTTTATGACATGGTTCCTTGCATTTGTTCCTTTGACTATTAAGATTAAGAATGTCCAAAACATTTATGGTGATGTATTAGAAGAGTCAGCTTATATGCAAAGTTGTGCTCCATAAAATTTTCCATAGATATATTACAGCTCTCAACATGTGTAAAGCTAATGCCTTCAATTTAATTGTGGTTGGCCTTCAAATTGGTGTTCTAGTTTAATTATTCTGTTCAGTGAGTTTCACTTTGAAACTTCTATGTTAATTTCTACTTATAAGAAAGTTTGGGGGAAAAAATCATTACTAAGGTTTGTGCCATGAACAAACTTTATGTTAAACAGTGTGGGAAAATATTTTTTTTTAAGTCATTGTTTTTTTTTTAAGACATTTCCTTTTAGTTCTAGCATATTTCTGTGGGTAATATAGAATCAAGTGACAAGGCTAGTTAAATTCAAACTTTACATTAGACTTGTGGTTATCTGTATCTCATAAATATTGAAGGAAAGGGGCAAGGTAACTCAGGGTATCATCTGTCTCTTTGCGCCATTTGTCCTATTGTTATGTTAGTGGGATTAAGGGTGGGTGAAATTCCAGGATCTGGCATGGGGGCTGTTACATCCTTTCATGTTTTGATGGTCACCCGAGTATTTTGTCGCTATCTGATTGGACTGCCCCCTAAAATGTGTATATTTACAATGTATTACAACTGTAAGTCAGACTTGATGACTGCAGCGCCCGTGCCAGTACGCTCAGACTTGCAGACTCGTTTCATCGTGTATCTACAATAAAGACTACTGCACAAGGATATCCAAGTCTCCTGGTCTTCTCTGGAAAAAGTTTACAACAACAGTAACAACAGCCTACTTACATAGAATGAAATAATCAACTGCATTAAGAGCATATCAGTACACAAACCTTGCCTAACCTATTTAAATTATCTATTACCAAATATCAAGGTCAGCCAAATATAGTTAGGCCTAATTTTCCAAGTTGTCAGATGTCTAATAGATCCCATTACTTAAAGTATGCCATTAATCACATCCTGATTGCACCATTACAAATTATACATCACAAATAGCTGCTCAATGCATTAAATATTAATCAGCTGTAATGCAGTCTTGGAGAAAGTGTGTCTGGGGCATAATTGTTCTCTATCTAGGTGAGCGATTCCTCATGCCTCAATCACACAATAAACACCACAGCATTACAGTTGTGTAACCTTTTAAATGTTAGCTGACCAACTGTATTTTGCATGCAGGAATGACTCACAAATCATATTTTTCAACAAATTACCCATCTAATATTTCCTACCGAACTCTGTAGAGTGGAGCACAGATGTGATTTTGATGTTCCTGTGATATACTAGTAAATATTCATTATAAGTTTTCTCTAATAAACAATGTGGCGTGTATTTGTAATCACTCAATCAAGAGATAAATGTGTTGTAAAAAGGGCAAGGGATTATTTTGTAATTCTGATAGAGAAAATGATTATTGTAAATTTCAGTACTGCAACTTCTGCATCCACCACCAGCTGGGTTTCGCAGAACACAGTGCAGCCTACAAACATGACCAAAACTACACCATATATATACAAACATGGCCAAAACCCAGCAACCAGAGATATTGTCACGTTGACATTTACTTGGATATTGAGGCCTTACAAACAAAACAAACTCACTGAACAATTAATGCTCAGCTATATTTTTTTGTGTATTTTTATTTTGTTTGCCTTTAGTTGGTTATTCTGGATTCTGCCCCATCGTTTATGTTTGCTTTAATAATTGCCCTTTTGTATAATTCTTCCTTTTGTATACAACAGTATATACAGTGTATATATATATAAATGCAGAAATCAACCAAGTGTGAACAGAAGGAATAGAGGAGGACAAATATGTATGATATTCAAATATTTTAATAGAATGAAAGAAAGTAAATGTGCCATTTTTGTGTGCCATTCATTTAGATAGTCTGTGACATCTGATTTACAAGCAGAATTGACTTATAAACAAACGTTCCAAATACAAAACATTTGCTTTCTCTAAAAAGAAAATGAACTGTTTCTTGTGAATATATAATTCTTCTGTTTAATTACTGCTATTAAACTTTTAAGTGCAGCTTTTCTCTCTATATTTCTATAACTTTTTGTCAGACACCTGCTAAATAAATACCCCAAATTACAAGATGCATGCTTTAGAACATAAAGTCAGCATCTTGAGAAAATCTGCAAACATGGATGAAATCACAGGTATTTAGTTCTCCTATAGGAACCAGGGAATATTGTAGTCACAGAACAGGCAGAAGTCAGGCAATCAACAAGATATCATAAGAGACAAGGCCAAAAACACATTAAAACCAGTGGTGTGTATTTTTTGGGGTTTTTCCATGCCCATGTATGGCCTTGGCTGCAATTATGTATGTGTGACAAATGGGAAAACAACATTGGTGGGATTCAGATACCAAAAGGTAATCAAAATTCAAATAATAAACAAACAAACAAACAAATAAATAAATAACACTAAAATTAAAACTTAGTTTTTAGGACACTTAGTATTCTGTGTCCTGGAGTTTTGATTAGATTGTCGATGAAGAATGAGAGACAATGGTGTAACAGGAGAAAAATGTGGTGAAAAAAATGAAAAGACCAAAAGCACAGCAGAGGGCATAGCGCTTGAGAAGCAGAATAGATAAAAGGTGCATGATTTTGAGCCTCAGCTTGTGGAAGCATGAATGTGGTGTAGGACCTGCTGGTTGTCAATAAACAATATATTTTTTTTATATTTTATTTGCACAAATACAAAAATATACACAATAAAAACAAAATTACAATCCATATATTGTGCAGGGAGAGACAAAAAACCTGAAGGGCTTATTTAAAGCCTCCACCTAAACAACAACAACAAAACTAAACTAAATATAAAAATAAATAAATAAATAAATAAATAAATAAATAAATAAACTTCAAAACTATGATTCTTTAGACATCTATTATAAATGCAATCAATCATTCCATAATTTAATACCCCTTAATCGTATAGAGTAATGACCTCTACAAGTAAGAATTTTAAGGAAATGAAAATCTGAACATTGACGAGTTATAGTAAGTAACTGTGAACCTGTGAATTTACTTTAAAAATACAAACTCTGCTTTTACTCTGCACCAACCAGTCTGATGAATTTGGTCTTTTCTTTAGTTTCTTTGCCATGCTAGTCAGGTCAGTGTGGTGATTGGAGTCAGTTTTTTTTTTATACCACACCAGTAACGTTGATTACAGGACACTCGAGGGTTTAATTAACAGACTAATCAAAATGAAATGTCTGAGATTTGAGTTTACTCTTGACATGTTAGGCCTACAATCAGTCACAATAATGGGGTGAAGACATAACATGACTCAAATCAAAACACACATGGAGCCTAAGGAGAAGATTCATTACAGTGTGAACCCTCCATGTACTCATGTACTCTGACCACTAACGTTGCCTCCTGGTGGTTCAGCCGCAGGATCTCGTGCTTCCGTTGCCGTGGACTGGGTTTGATTAGCGAGCAGGGAGCTAACAAAGCCACTGAAGAGTTAACACTCAGTGTCAGACCCCAGCCAGGTTAAAATGGGAGGATTCAGTCAGGAATGGCAACCGCCAGAGAACCTATGCCAAAATGAAAAATGTGGACCTGGTGACCTTGAACAAGGAGCAACTAAAAGAAGATTAAGTTCATTCATTATTATTTATCTGTGTATCCATATTCTTCCTTTTTTTATTTGTTCTTTTTTCTTCATTGCAGGATTGCCTTTAAGCTGATTTTTATCTTTTGTTCAATTGTCTTTATTGTTCTGTCTTAGGACTTCATTTCAAATCTTTTCTACTGTATAAATTGTTTAACGCTTCACAGTAGATGTCACCTATTTGATGTTCATTTTAAAAGGTTGCCTTAGTGTGAAATAAATACACAATGATCAGAGGTTGATTCATACTTAATTAGAGATATTATATTGTAGGTGTTAAAGAAATACTCGTATGAAAACATCGGCAGTACATTTCTAAGTTATATTTAATTATATATTGTTTATACACCATATGGATGGAGAGCTCAAGGGGTTTTTGCCATTTTTGCTGCATAGGGTTTTTACATAATTGTTAATTAGCTTACACATTTTTAAAAAGAACAATTATTAAGAATATATAATATATGAATATGATAAAACAACAGATAAAACACCACTTTACTTCTTAAATGTTACTTATATGTTTTATGTAAAATGTTTAAATAGTCCACATCGCTTAAAGTTGAATGTGTTTAGTTAGAAATATTTGTTTTATTTCTATAACAGTGTTTTACTGTGCATTTTAAAACTAGTTACAGAACCAAAGACCCTTTCTGACCAGTGCAGAATGATTTATACATATATCAATAATGCTTAACATAATGCACATTTATTTCACTTAACAGCTAATTGAAATTTCTGCTTATTTACTTTTAACAGAACTGCCCAACATATTTCAACCTGCAGTAACTCCAAGCTGTCTCAAGCATCACATAACTCACTGACATGCACTGACAGTTAATTTTAAGTAGACATATAATCAATGTTTATCGCTATTTGATGGCTAGCGGTGTGTTTATGAGTGTTTAGAAAACTAGATAGCATCAAGGCACTGAGCTGAGGCAAAAACAGAAATATGGGACTTTATTTTGTAGCAAAACTTTGCAAATCATGTTGAAAAGCCTGAATTATATTGTCTAAGGTGTCTTAAGCTTTCTCTATTTAACGTTAACAGATTTATAAGGAGTCAAGAGTCATACACAGTTGATTCTTACCTCTCTCTCTCTCTCTCTCTCTCTCTCTCTCTCTCTCTCTCTCTCTCTCTCTCTCTCTTTATATGTATACAGTACAGACCAAAACTTTGGACACACCGTCTCGTTCAAAGAGTTTTCTTTATTTTCATGACTATGAAAATTGTAGATTCACACTGAATGCATCAAAACTATGAATTAACACATGAGGAATTATATACGTACATAACAAAAAGTGTGAAACAACTGAAATTATGTCATATTCTAGGTTCTTCAAAGTAGCCACCTTTTGCTTTGATTACTGCTTTGCACACTCGTGGCATTCTCTTGATGAGCTTCAAGAGGTAGTCACCTGAAATGGTCTTCCAACAGTCTTGAAGGAGTTCCCAGAGATGCTTAGCACTTGTTGGCCCTTTTGCCTTCACTCTGCGGTCCAGCTCACCCCAAACCATCTCGATTGGGTTCAGGTCCGGTGACTGTGGAGGCCAGGTCATCTGGCGCAGCACCCCATCACTCTCCTTCATGGTCAAATAGCCCTTACACAGCCTGGAGGTGTGTTTGGGGTCATTGCCCTGTTGAAAAGGTGGTGTGTCCAAACTTTTGGTCTATATATATATATATATATATATATATATATATATATATATATATATATATATATATATATATATATATATATAATATATACGTCTCTCTCTCTCTCTCTCTCTCTCTCTCTCTCTCTATATATATATATATATATATATATATATATATATATATATATATATATATCTATATATATACATATATATATATAGTAGGCATCAAGTGAACAGTTCTCTGTTGTCAACATTGCTGTATTCGGAGGAGGAATAATAGGCAAATGTAAAGATCTGAACAATTTTTAGTATCATTAAAATGACAGGTCACTTGGGGTGTTCCCACAGTACGCAGTGTTTCGTAACTAACAAAAATTGTCCATGTGCACTGATTGCCTTAATCAGTGCACATGGAGACAAAAAAATAGTCTATAAAAGAAATATATGCTGTCTATAAAAGAAAGGTGTCAGAACACACATTGTACCACAGGATGCTCCATAGGGGCCTACAGTATGTAACACACACACACATGCACACACACACACTTTATATTACTGTTTAATACAAAATGGAGCACTGGGAAGGCCTGTTGTAGAAGAATGTTTTTGATGTTTTAGATATATATTTGCAGTTCAAAGAATGAGACTAAAAACATGTTTTAGGTTTTAGGGATTAGCAAGCAGGTAACTTGGAGGAGGTCCAGACTGGAACAGCTGAGAGTGCTGCAGATGATAAACAGCTGAAGGCACCCTCAAGAGTGCAGAATGAAGTTTATCAATGAGACTCAAGTCCAGGATGTCAGCATCCTTTACCTCTCCTTGAGATGAAATACCATAACTGTCCTAAATCATTGGGAAGGAAATAAATCTTCTACAAACTCTATGACAATGCACCTAGTGATGTTGAATTATGAAAGGTGGATCTATTGTACCTGACAGAAGTGTATGAGGGAGTGTTGTTATGTCTCAAGTAATATATGATTAAACATAATGTGTAACTACACATTACCAAGAGTAATGTTCCTCTTTTATTTGCGTGGTGTGTGTCTGTCATGTAAAATGGGCTTCCTGAGGTCACTTCCTGGGTGCTGGATCCTTCCACAAGAGACCTCCTTGTAGAACGTATTTAAGGTTGGAGCTACAATACAACACTTCAGTAGGAGGCCATCAGCCTCTCGTTACATGACCTGAGATTGTGAAACTGAATCTGGAAAATTGGAAGCCCATCCTTCCTGCTATTGAGTATCAGAGTGGCCCAAATCGTGTTAGAATAATGGTGATCTGTCAGAACAAAAAAAAGGGATGCTGATGCCTCATGCCCTAGAGATTGTCTCTATCACATGCTTATTCCCCACATTGTAATGTCTTTCTGTTGGAGGCAGTGCTTGTCAAATGCAAACACCCAGAAACAGTTTATGTGGGTTACCTTGATATTTTGAGAGTATGGCTCCAACCTTTACTTCTAATTTTAACTCATGTACTGAGGTTCATGTATCCTTCAATTTGGAAAATTCCCAGGACCATACAGCAGTCCATCTCAGTTTGTGTGATGAGGGGGCTTTGACCAACCTTTATGGAATCACTATATATTCTTAGGACCCTTAAAAGTGACAGAAATTAATTTTTTTTTTCATCACCCCTTGTATTTGAATTGAGCTATAGTCACTTCTAAGATCAAGCTTACTAAGTCTCAGAGCTGCTCTAAGGCTTATGGAACTATCTGTAATTATTGTAGTCACAATCAAACGTCTATAGTCAAAACAAAGGCATGGCCTTCCTGTTTCTTTGGGCATATGGCGTGTGAGTGATTTAGGGTGCAATGATATAAAATTGAGCATCTGTTCAGTCATCAGGACATTCTGGTAATCTTCATAATTACTCAAAAATAAAGTTGACAATTGTGCCGATAAACAAAAATAGAACTAAAAAGAATTTTGCATTCTGAGACAAATGCAATTCTAAAACATGTTCTCAAACCTCAATAAAGTGGTATTACAGAGTTTTGGCTACTACTATGCTAATATATCGTGAGGGATTCACGGCGGTTGAAGAAGAAGAATCCACACAACAGGCAATGAACACCATCCTTGACATTGTATCATTAAAACCGTTGGTTTAAATACCCGCAGTGGTGGGAATAGACCTGGAAATGCTTCAATATTCTGGCGAGGGTTCCTGTTGGCAGTCTGAAAGAGGAACTGCAGGTGGTGTTTATCACATATATGTAAAAAGCATACAAAATCTAACTTTTTCAAATTATACTATGTTCTCCAACTTAATGCTAAAAACCCCCACACAACATAGGATAGACTTACAGCTGAATTGCATTTTAGTTAGTAATTCAGGCATTCTAATAATCAGGATCGGATTCCAGCATCCTCAGCATTCAGTGATTTTTTTTTATTTATAAACCGTTGTACCACAAAATTTTAATGGTTTTCATTTGTGCTTTACACTGTGGCAGCTGTGGTTAAGCACAGCTTGGTAATATTACCAATAAAAACACACACAGAGTTAATTAAAGCAAATCAAATCAAATCAAAGCTGGAATATACTGTATATTTTTCTGACAGAGACTTGACACAATTGCCTCATGTATCCAGTAATTGTGGGATGGAATTACTCATTAAATTCATTTATTTTAACTCACCTGTGGTGAATTAGCAAGGTTTTATGAATGTTGGCTTGTACACACTTCCTATTTTAGGATATTGCATGTATCAAAAAAGGTTGGGGAAAATAAGGGATAGCAAAAAGGACTATATCTAAATGTAATGCAGAAAGTATTTTTATGCTTTGTTTTTTTTCATCTCTTTAACCTTTAAAAGTGGCAGATATCATATGTGAAGATCTGAATCCTTTTCCTTGTTCTGTTCTGTTTTATATACTGTGGCCCAGTATATAATCTAAGCCCACTGATTCTCTGCCTTTTCTCTTCTAGTAGCCAAGAGCTAAAACAAATCAAAAGATGGGTTTTACTGGGGATTGGTTTTCATGAAAACAATCCTGTCTCTGTTTTAGGTTATGAAAACACTGTTTCCACTGACAGAACTGTGGTGTCCTTGCTGTTATGATCAACATAATAGTCCAACAAACACAGTAGCTAGGATCACTCGATCACTTGTCCTAAACTGTCCTTCAGTGCTCCTTTAAAGGCTTGACTTACTGAAAACTATAGACAATAATGCTGCAGAATATCTTGGATAACACAAAAGTAACTTAAGAAATCAAGTTATTAAGAAATTAACCCATGTTTTTTTTTTTTTTTTTACTGGAATTTGAACTTAAACATAGACATGAGTTTCCAAATTCAATACAAACCTTAAATGAGCAAGCATAAGTATGAAAACTGAAAATTTTGCAATTAAAGTGACTGTGAATTAATTTATTTCACACTTCTGACTCATACATTTTATTCATGATATATTTAAGAGGATATTTCCACTAATTTGCCCCAGAGCCATAGTGGGAAATCTACTAGGAGAGGACCTGGATCAATACAAGAACATCAGGTCAAGCGAGACAAAATCAAGCTCAGAAAAACTATCTGCTGATGAGGTGTGTAAAGGTGACTGGGCTTTTCGCCAGCAGTCTCAGTGACCTTAATGTGAAAAAAAAAAAGCATTAAATGCTAATTTTAACATGGTGACAGTTTTTCTCCCAGAACTAGTAGAAGTGTGGATAGTCTGTGGGAAATATAAACACTCAGAACTAAAACCAGACAACTCATTTAGCAAAAGTTAATTAAATGGTTAGAAGGCTTTCTAGAATGGAGAGGCTGTTCTCAAAGTGCAAATAATCTTGAACATATAAATAGAACTTTAGTGCATCTTTAAAATGATGCAGAAAACGGATTGCGGATCCTTCACTGGTGGTAATGTTATATAAAGTTGTACTGATATTATCTCTTTTTTTCACTTTGTGGTGGAGAGTAAATATTTAATAATAATTTGAATTATTAACTCGAGAAAGAAGAAAATCTTGATTCAGATATCGATGTTACAATTTCTTCGTAGTCCGTACGTTAAATCACAAGGACAGGCAGTTTTGTTTTGTTTCACTAATTTACATTACAGTCATTTGGCCAATGCCTATCTTTCTTCTTGTGTAAGAATTCTTGTAAGGCTTTCTCGAACATTAGCATTCCCCTAATATTGCTAATGTAATCCAGAACATATCACTCTGTCATGGCTGTTAATGGGCCAGGAATAAAATCTCAGAGCTGAATGAGAGAGGAAGATTGTGACGGTCCCATCAGTTGACCATCTTCACATGCTAATGCACAAATAAGCCAGTATGAACAATGGTGCTGAATTGCATTAGTTATTTAAGGGCACCAGGGGAACAAAAATGAGACATGATCAATCTCTCAGTGAGACGATCAGAGAATTAAACATGAGGCCCGAGCCAGAGAGACCTTTGTTCCCATATCCATTCTGCCTAGATCAATTGTCTGCTGCAGACGGTAAGCTAGAGGTGCAAATGGCCAAGGATTATTAAAAAAGACATGCTTGTGATTGCCTAAATTATTAAATAATTAGCTCTAAGTGGTATTTGCTAAGAGACTGCCAGCACACTAAATATGTACATAATGAAATGATGAAAGGACTGACCCAACATTTTGTTCTAACGAAGTTATAACACATAATTCATTTAATTGGTATCTTTCATAATAATGGTTTGCACTGGCTTGTTTCATTTACTTAAGAATGAACCTTTACTATGTGTTTCTTGGGTCTTCATAATAAATCAAACAAAATAAAAATGAACAAAAAATTGTTATTTTTTTATACAGAAATACTTTGTGCATTTTGCTAATCCTTAAAAAAACAACAACATGGATCTTAACATAAAACATGGTTATAGGGAACGGTTGCTTGCCTTAATATAAGCAACAATGCCAGAAATGTTGGGGTTTTATCTTTAAAAGCTTTGTTTTATGTACTGGACTTATGACTGTGCATTTAGAAAGTCACTTTGGCCATTTCGACAGTTGCCACTGTACAATATCTACGCTTCAGTAGATAAATGTTCCTACCAATTGTACAATACAGAGAAAACCACAGAGACCTGATTCATACTTTATGAATGCTCTGGCTGAACATTACAATGGACAAAAATCCATAAGTACTTGACAGGCATCACACAATGCAGCTGCTTTATTATTTTATTCATTTATTTTTATTTTATTTTTTGCCAAACCAACATTTTCAGGTATCTTGTCTTGGTTAATGATTGTATGTGGAATTGAGAAATCCACTAAGGATTTTCAGAATTTGAAAAATCATTGACATCCATTCAAAATGCTAACTGCCGTTTAGCAGATACATTATTGAATAAAAAATGTTGTTTCCTTTGTGCATGGGGATTTTATGATGTTAAAACAAGTACAAATCTTATAAAACACTATTTTTTGTGTGTGAAGTTGTTAGCAACTCTGCAGGTACACTATGTCTGTCTTGCACCTGCTGGGTTGGAAGATCGATTCCTGCCTCCACCCTGTATATGTAGAGTTCGCATGATCTCCCCATGTCTCATTTTCCTCCAGGTTCTATAGTTTCCTCCTCCAGTCCAAACACATCCGTTATAAGCTGATAGCAGTTGTGTGTTTATGTTTGTGCGATTGTGCCATGTGATGGGTTGGCATCCTGTGCAGCTCCACCATCTTGTGCCCAGAGTCTTCTGGACTAGACTCCAGGATCCCTCTATGTCGATTAAGTGGTACTGACGATGGATGGATGGATGGATGGATGGATGGATGGATGGATGGATGTACATTCAGATTCTTTCAGAAACCTTCAAGAAATTAGGAAGTATGTTTAAGGAATGCAGAAGTTTAATACTACTTGAACATTTTTCATTTTTATTGTTAAATGAATGCTTTCAAAATCAACAGATGATTAATTGCTGATATCAATCACATAGTCATAATAGTCTAAACCTTAAACTACTTCACCAGAAACATAATTAGATCTATTACACATGTAGAAATAAAATAATAAGATGAAGAGGTAAAGTATGTTTTAAGAAAAAGTATGACTCCTTTTTAAAAGCCAAAACAAAGTGTCAGCTTTGTTCCACAAGAGCAATCATGAAACCTTTTAGCACTTAAGTCTGACATTTCCTTCAGCCAAAGAACATATAGCATGGAGCAGATGGTATACAATTTATCTCAGGAAAAAGGAAAAACTGCTTGATTGTTCTCTTGCTCAATCTTTTTCTCATCCAATACTAGGCATATCTAAATAATATTTATGTTCAGCTTTGGACTAACAAAATCGGTTAAACAAATTTATTGGAATTAGTCTACAATTGGTAATAAAATAAGTATAAGAGGAATGTGGTAGCCTAGTGGTTAAGGTGCTGGACTACCAATTGGAAGGTTGTGAGTTTGATTCCTATGTCCACCAGGTTCCCACTGCTGGGCCCCTGAGCAAGGCCCTTAACCCTCAGTTGTATAAAAATGAGATAAAAATGTAAGTTGCTCTGGATAAGATGTCTGCTAGCTTGAGTACTGTATAACATATTACAGGTTTCCGATCCAGCTCCTGCGCCCTTACCCTGAACGTTAGCTAACATTTGAAATTGTATCTTCAGGGATGATTAATGGATGAGTGCAAAGGATGGGATTTATGAGAATGCTATGATGGATGGATGGATGGATGGATGGATAAGTGGGATCTGTTTCAAGAATTATGCAGTATAATGGGTGGACAGATGTTTTGATGAAAGATTGGATTTGCGTATAAGTGAGTGGATGGATAGATGATGGATAGATAGATAGATAGATAGATGGACAGAAGAATGTGTATATAGGTGAATGATTGGATATATATATTTTTAATGCTTCAAAGGATACAAGGTGACAATGATCTGCAAATTATGTAAGTAAATACCCTTGAAGTCTCAAAATCTTACATGCACAGGTAAACCATTAGCTAGCTCAGTGAGCTAGACTAGTGAGCCAGATATTTTAAGGTTTTACAGTATTGAACTTAAATTGGGGTGTCCTTTACTTTATATATTTTGAGTTTGGTAGCAATTTTAAAGATATACGGTATCTATGGGCCACTACAAAACTAACATTCTTAGGAATCATGTATGTAGCAAATTAACATGAGAAAATTTGCCATCATCTGTTCAGTGTAGCATTGGCACGGATATAAGAAGCATATCCTGAACTCCCTAATAATATTCATATAATCACATGCCACAATCCTCCAGTGACATTTGTTCAGAGCCACCATATGAACCAGACATAATGACTTCACCCATTCAAAAAAAAAAAATACATTAGTTTCTCCTAAATTGTCAGGATTTTCCATTATGTCCAATGACCCACAATATGATGCCAATTAGTGTGTTTCGTTGTGATGTGTAAAATGTGTAAAAGCCATAGCATGCAGGTTAAAACATGAGATAATTAGATGCATATGTTATTTACAAGATATATAAATCACAGTTAGATAGAATATTAACATTACATGATTTTTTCTGCAGCAGGAATCCCATCTTTGCCTTAACACAAAAAGGCAACAGTATAATTTCAACATTTTCAATAGGCATCTGTTTTCTTCTGTCCCGGCTACATCTGCACAAAAGAATGCATTAAGCTTTCCTCCTCATTTAGTCTGTCAGGGGTATTGTTAAATTGTGTGTTATAGTTTCATGAGTAATTGAGTTCACTCAATTTAAGATGCTTTGGAATGTTGAAGCAATTACAGAATAAAAAACTGAGGCAGACAGCATTGTTTTGGGGAAAATGTGAATTACGTCATTAAATGAAAATACAACATGTAAGAAATGAAAAATTAGAAAATCCATAAAATGCAGCATGTCTGGTATCTTTAGAAACCTGGAAGTTAAAATGCAGCTTATAGTTAAGATATAATTCCATGATGAATTGTCTGTCACATGTCAGGCTCTTGTGATCTCCCTGGACAACTCATCAATCTCCCCTTTAGCCACTTCTCATAACCTTGAGGTAACTATGGACAATAATCTGTCCTTTTTCTTGCACATTACTAATTTGACACTCTCATGTCTGTGTTGCCATTACAATATTGAAGGATTCGGTCATTTAATGCACACAGGCCACTCAAGTGATTGTCCATGATCTTGCTATTTCAAGACTGGACTACTGCATCTCAATTCTGGCAGGTCTAGTGCTGAGTACAATTCAGCCTCTGCAAATGATTAAAAATGCAACAGTACGATTTATTTTCAACCACCCAAAGTTCTCCCACACCTCCATTGCTGTGATCACTACACTGTCTTTTGGTACGTGCATGCTTCAGATTTTCAACACAGATTCTTGCCTACAAAGCTAAAAACAGAACAGGACCCTCTTATCTTAAAGTTCTCATCACTCCCTGTACTGCACCACACTCCCTCAGATCTCCTAGCACTGCATGACTGTTTCCACCATCACTCAGGGTACAAGGTAGGTATGCGTCAAGACTTGTCTCTGATCTGGCACCTAGGTGGTGGAATGAAATATCTATGTATATATATATATATATATATATATATATATATATATATATATATATATATATATATATATATATATATATATATATATATATTGTGTGTGTGTGTGTGTGTGTGTGTGTTTGTGTGTGTGTGTGTGTTTAAGTTTTTTTAATCAAATGCAGCAATTCAAATTTGATTATTCAAGATCAAGGTCGGTAGATAAAAGAAACTCATGATGTCCTCATGGGTTCTTCACCCAGTCTCCCTCAGTTACTATGTGTGTTGAATAGAGTAAGTCAGTGAGTCTAATTCCTCCAGACTCTAACATACTGTAGAACATACATGTGTAACAATTTATCTTTATTTGAACTAAATATAAAGGTTAAATGGTTTATCAACAAGGAATTAATGTGTGTCTCTGTATAATGCAGCATGAACCTGAAAATAAATAAATAAATAAATAATAGACTCACATGACATAAAAAGAGAACTGTCAGAAATGCAAAGGATTAACAGCTTTATTTCCATTCAATTGAACACTTTCATTAATTTTATGAATACTTAAGGCAATGGCCTTAATGACACTGCAATCATACAGTGTTCATTTATATACTGGTTCTTATATAATAAGTTACCAATGTAGTCAGTAAAATCTTTATAGCAATGCCGTGACACTATAATAGCAGTCATGTATGTATTTTTTCAGCCCTAAAGTACAGCGAGTTTAGTTTTGATTTTTTATTTGGTTATGCCATTTGATATAACAGAAATCATCAGTTTAGCTTAGCATGATTAAAATGTCAGCAAAATCAGGTCACTACATACCTCACGCGTGGAGTTACTCATAGTTCTTATTACCTAAAACTGAATCCATTTTCCTAGCGAATACAAATATCAATGAAATTAGGAGACAATAAACACACTTTAAATACACAGTAAATATACCAGTATGAATAATTTGTACAATATACAGATACTGATAATAAGAACTGCAATGCAAACCCCAATAACCAACTAACCAACAAAACAGTTAAATAAAAGCTAATAACTAAGCAATGATGTCCATAAATATTTGAATGTTTGAATGTGTAATGAATTAAATGGTAACCTTTTCAGCAGTGTATGTAGGATAGAGCCTACCAGGGGATTTGGTAGCCTAGTTGTTAAGGTGTTATCCTACCCATTGGAAGGTTGTGAGTTTGAATCCCAGTTGTACGGAGTAAGGCCCTTAGCTCTCAGTTGTATAAAATGAGATAAAATGTAAGTCATTCTGTCAGGACTCAGCCCGGACTTTGGCTATGTGCTTTTGTTTATGTTTTGTCACGTGTGCAGTATGCCCCATCTCTTCCTCCCAGCCTCTGCACACCTGTTCCTCATGTGTATAATTGTGATCAGCATTTAGTCGAGCTGTGTTGCCTTAAGCAGCGCGGAATCCTCTGTTGTCTGCTGTTGTCGTGTCATTGTCCTGATGTCTTTTGTCTAGTCTGTGTCCCGGTTTCATGTTTTTTAAGTTATTAAACCTGTTTATTTTATGCTATCCTGCATTTGGGTCTGTTTTAACCCCGCATCCCTGACACATTCTGGATAAGATCTGACAAATGCCTTGAATGTAGACTCTATCAAAGCATATATCATTGTATCATTGCAAATGGAACTCCTGGTGGAAATAGGATAACATTGTTAGATTTATGATGCTACTGGAGGATATACCAAACTCATGTGCATGGTGCAATTCATAATATATGTATTATAAACTGTTTTTTTTAAGTTTATACTGCATTGTCTTATGTTTCTGTGCCAAACGTATGCAAAAGTCAAATCAAGTCAAGAAGCTTTTATTGTCATTTCAACTACAGTATATATAGCTGGTACAGTACACACTGAAATAAAACAAAGTTCCTCCAGGACTGTGGTGCTACAGTACATAAAACACAGAAATACAGGAGACAATACAGAACTTAAGTGCACTACATAGACCTACACAAGATAGGTTACAAAATAAAGTGCATGTGTTCAGCAAAAAGTGCAAGACAATACAGTACAATAACTGACAAGTGACAGTAGTGACTTTATAAAGTGGAATCATGAAGGACTGGTTTTTGGTGTTAAAGGTTTTCAAGCTACTCACAGAAATTGGACTGAAATCATTAAACAAACAAACAAAACACATGAAGTATGCACACAGCCCGATCATTCATTATCATTGTAAAAGTGCTGTGTGCTGATGCAGGGGGTAAAGAGGTCTCTTCCTCTTCTCTGACCCTCTGTCATGCTCTTTTTTTGTTTTGTGTAGTTCTAACCATGGGAAAAAAAACTTAATACACAATCATATCCTTACCATCTGTCTTAAATACACTGTAATTTTTTTCTTTACAGATAATGCACATGAACATGACCAATGACCATGAGCCAATCTGACAGATAGATTTATTTAAGCTGCCTTATGTTTTGTGGTGTTGTACACAGACAAGTACTGTATCTAGCACATGAATAAGAACATAAATAATGTACGATTCTGGACCTGAAATCTCCAAACAGAGAATGTGGAGAATACACAAAACGATCCTTTTGTACCAGTGCTTGGTTTGTATGTTGAGAGGTGCATGCCTCCATGTTGTTTTTCATAAGTCTATTTGGAGCACTCTTGGAGCACTCTTGAAAATTAGATATTGCATCCTGTGGGGAAAAAAATTTAATAAATGCATGATCATAGTTCATGGAGAGGTTTGTGCTGAGAGCTTTGTTCGGCAAAGGCATCAGTATAACTATAAGTATTGGAAGCTCTCTGATAACGAACCATCCTTCTCCATTAATGTAGTGTTTTCATCACTTCTGCACCATTTGAACATAAAGCTGTCAAGGGCAAACAGCTATATGAATTCTATAGCTGTACACACACCTGTGCAAAGCTGTATCCATGCATTTAATGTTTCTGGGGTGAGGTTAAGGCAGGGCTCTCAAGTTTTGAGACAAGCAAGAGTGACATTTCCAACCCCCCAGTAAGCCCCCCCCACCACCACCACCACCACCACCACCACCAACCAAACCCCCCCCCCCCAACACACCAGAAAAAATGTTTCACCAGGATCACAAGGATTTATTAATGAGTGTGTGTGTGTGTGTGTGTGTGTGTGTGTGTGTGTGTGTGTGTGTGTGTGTGTGTGTGTGTGTGTGTGTGTGTGTGAGAGAGAGAGAGAGAGAGAGAGAGAGAGAGAGAGAGAGAGAGAGAGAGAGAGAGATTATGACTGGTGGTGTTTATTGTAAGTGTTTGTTGCCTTTTTGGACTCCTTTATCATTTGTAATGCTGGCTCCCATTTAAAACAGTTCAAGCCCAGGCATTTTTAGTGCCATGATTGAGGACAATGTCCCGGCCAGAGACAAGCTGTTTTTCGTGTTGAGGTTTTGTTCAAACTGACCATCGAAAATATCCTTTCTAATGAATAAGTTTTTTTTTTCATTGGTTGTTGCATTAAATCTTACCCAGATACAATACTGCTATTTTCTGATTGGCTATTATGTAGCCTCTATTTGGATCTGCTGATAAGTGTCAGGCTCGACTAAGAGCTCCAGGGGATTCCTTGATTCCTGCCCGGTTCCATAGAGACAGTGGTGCAGACAGATACATTTTGGGCTCTGCAACATTTTAAATATATGATAAATAGTCAAAAAGTTTTTCTGCGTGAGAAATACAATGTGTGGCGGGAGAGCGTGACAAAAGACCCAAATGTGTGACTGTCACTCTCAATGCGTGATACTTGACAGCCCTGGGTTAAGGTGAATGTCAGGTTTAATGAAGCTGCAATATTTTATAGAGAACCCATAGAGCCTATGTCACGGAACTTGGGTCACAATGTGGGGGACACACTAAACGGGGTACCAACCTGTCACAAGGCATACACACTTTTATAAATTGCCCAAGATCTTTAATGAAATGTGTGAAATGTGCTCAAGTAGTCAACTTAAACACTTGCACGTAAGCCAAATAAAGATTCATCTATTTTAGCCAACTCTAAACACAGAAATCATTCTAGAAAACAAATGCAAAACCCTTAAGAATTATTTCTTCCTCTGTGGAAATACCTTAAGCGTTAAGCCTAAAACTATAACAGAGTTGTTTCCTTATTCTAAAAAATTCTAAACCAGACCGCTTATAGAAAGATAAAAGACACAAAACCAACTAAAGAACAACTTTTCTAATAATGTACCTGATATATGGATGGAAATAAATGTTTGGATGAACAAAAATACGTATGACTTCAAAGTGTCTTCTATAATCTTTCAAAAAAGATGTGGTTCAATGTGCACGATTAAATGTGTATGAAAATTTTGCATTTTGTCTCCATAGGCTTTCTTTTTAGATGAACACAAACTAGATGAGAATTAAATGACAAAATAGGTCCAGATGTCTTTCAACATATTTGACCATTTTCATCACTTTGAACAGCACTAGTGAAAGCATTCCTACACATTTTCTATTTGACACACTTGTGTATTTTTAAGCAATATCTTTCATTATTATAGGACTAATAAAACCCCAGCCTGGCTTTGGAGAAGGATACAATAGCCTAACCCCTGCCAGTAGCTTAAGGCTGAAGAGGATCAGTGAAAAAGACACTGTTGGGCAAAATTATAGAGAATACATGACATTTGTAAAAATCGAAAGAGAGCAGTTTGTGGAAGACATGCTGTGAGACGGAGCTAAAAGTGCAATTTGATGAAAGTACATCACAGCAGCGCACAAGTTCAGCCCAAGAGATATTTTAATAGCATTACACAGATGGTGTGATTTTTAACACTCTTAGCATGAGATCCTTTGAGTTTCAGGACGCTGAATTAGAACTTTGGACCTCTATTCTATATCCACCTGTTGCACGTTTGTGGGTTTTTTATTTTTTTTTGGCACTGTTGCATTTTGAGTCAGAAGATTATTGCTAATTATACGTTTATATGAGGCTTAGATCAGATGGCTCTGACACAGTATGAACATACTTGTAACACAATACCACCATATACTTTTAATTAATTTAAATTTTGTCTTCTTATGTGTCTAGAATTGTTGATGTTTCTCCAAATGTCAAATGAGACCACGCAACTCAACATCAAGCCATTTGGAGTTCACACATTTACACGTTATATCCGAGACAACTTTAGATGATCAAACGAATTAGGTGTGAAAACAGCATTAATTTGCTCTATATTTATCAAAATATGTACTAACTATTAGCCTAAGTTAAAGCATGACAACCTTGATAAGGCAGTTAATAAGGATGGAAGAAAGTATGCTGCATGGTATGTTAATGAACATGGTCTTTGCTTCAGGGGCTTGCTTGCACCTGAATGAATGTGAAAAGCTCCTGGTCATGCATTTTTCTTTTGTTTACCACTACGCTAATTATCACTCACCACGACTAATTATCTTTCAGTACATATAATGTACTGAGCTACACCCTTAGAACATGCATAAAGTCTAGCACATTATAATGCACTATCTACTCTTGGGAAGCTTTTATTATTAGCAGAGTAAGCAAACATTGTCTGTGCTGGCAGATAACTCAAACATTTCTCTGGCACAATTTAATTGGCACTTTTGTAAGACAACATTTTTAGAATCTGTGCATCACCATGAGGATAAGAGAGACATGGGGGAAACCGTTAGGGAAAGATGGGTTTTTTATAACCTCAATGGATTGATTTTGCTGCAGGCTTTATGGCCACTGGCACATCTAGACATTGGCACAAATCAGATTAGAGTGAGTAACATTTGCTTCATGCTGGCTCGAACATTCCAATAGACCATCTCCTCTCAGTAGTGGTGTCTATGTGTAGCAGACACAATTGAACACTAATCTGATGGATTGGATTTGAGGGCTTCTTCATGCAGGACATCAATTCAACTATAAAACAACTTTCAGAAAAATGGTACGATAATCTTAACTGATATTTCAATTAAATGACTAACACCAAGCTATCACACAGTCACTTACAGCTGCCATGTGACCTCTGGAGGAATACAGACTGACTAATGTGCTTTCAATTTGGCAAGCGAATAGAACTAAATATATGACATAGGTGCACTTTTAAATGATTGAATTAGATATTACTGATAGATCGTAGGCACAAAACAATGTCCTGCATATTATATAAGGGGTGTCATGTAGCAGAGAAAGTGACAGTTGTGGAGAATGCTTTTTTTAATACAAGGATGGCAAATGGAGAACAGAAATCCAAAGCACTTGGCTTAATCGAGTCAAGGTCATGACAGAATCATCTTCAATGTCTCATCCAACACTGGTTTGTTGGTGAATCACTTATCATCCCATAATAACAAGGGAGCTTGATAGCTGAGGATGTACTGAAAGAGCTGTGTGGCTGAGTCTCAGTGAGTTCTACAAATATTCCACCCTTGGGAGGAAGAAAGCCCAAAAATCTTCTGAGGTAGTTTTGTTAGGTGAGGCTAATCACCACTCCCAGCTTCTGCAAGAAGCTCCCTAGTCACTCATGATGTTTTCTTCTTAGTTTATGTACCTGAACACATTTTAAAGGCTGGGATTAAATTAATCAGGGGGTATCAGGTGGGATCTGTAATCTCCATAATGTCTGTGTTTCCTTAGGCGACCCTTAGGTCTGTCATGAAGTCTAAAGCAAGGTTTGAACAAATGCATTAAGGGACTGGTAGCAGTACTTGTTTACCTGCCAGGAAGTTATGTGGGAGTTTGAAATGGGAACACACAGTGCAAGATGATATAATCGTGTGTATGTCCATGAGCAGGCCAGCAATATTTGTTATAGAGTATACTGAAGGTTTTGCGAATGCCTGGGTAGCCAGTGGCAGGTGAAGTGTAAGCCAAGGTGATGAGTTCACCAGTAAAATGAAAGGAACATAGGATTTCAGCAAACTGGAGACAGTTGGCTTGCACTGTCATAAAAAAGAACTACTAATTTTCCTCAGATGGTATTGGCATTGACAGCTACCAGTATGCCCAGAAGTAGGTATAGATAATTCTCAAGTGTTTCAGTTATAGACAGCTTGAGGCATCATTCTGAAGAAAATAACTAATAGTCAATTCTAGTCACAGCAGAAATTTATCCTAAGGTGATTTGTTGTAAATATTGTTTTCCTATTTGTTGATTTGTGCAGTTTATGATTCAAATGATTGACATTTGAATTTGCTCTTTAAAAGAGGAATACCTCAGGCTAGATTGCAACATGCATTAAACACTATGATTTTCTACATTACAGTCTAAAATGGTCTGCTCAACATTCAGCAGATGTCCTGCTGTGAACCACTTCGGAAACCCACATGTATTAAGAATGCAAACAGTAACACTTGTGCATACGCACACACACACACACACACACACACACACACACACACACACACACACACACACACACACACACACACACACACACACACACTCATATGCATGTTCTTTTTACTGGCCCTACATCGTCCTTGCAGGCATGTGTCCTAGTGACAATTTCATATCATGCTGTTTGTTTAATTGTAAGCGATGCGATGCGTAGTTGGTTCCTGGAAATTAAACTGGAGAGCTGATAACAAGTCTTCCTGAGTGTGATACGTATAACAGTGGAAAAGGAGATAATCCAGCTGTCTTATTACAGCAGTATGTAATTTTCCTTTCTCAGCAAAAGAAAGCTTATAAGACTACTGATGATTGTTAGGATAATTATGTGCTTCTACCATTGCTGGCCTGTAGATTAATAGCATTATTTTTACTGAAGCTGTTTTGAGGTGCTTAAATAATTATATTTTTAAATAGAAATGCATGTATGTAGTTAGCCTATCAGAATGGATTAAACGAAACCCCAATCGAAAGCGTGTGAAATGAAACCGTCAGAATAGCTTCAGTGCTCAACCAGATCAGCATCGGTTCCAAATGACAGGTGACGAGGAGATGGGAATGTGGAACTATGCATTGCTGAGGCGTCTTGTGGATGCAGGGCATGAATTACATCTTAGGATGTAGCCTTAGAATGCTAATGGGGAGGGAGTTGAAAAGGAAAAACCCAAGGGAGATTGGCAGAGTAGAGAGAGTAAAATGGCTGACTGAGGATGCTGACTCCATCAGTCGATGTGCTGTAGTTTGCATTAATAAAAACAAAGACTTTATTCATTATTTGCATACGAGACCCATGCAAAAATGCATATTGAAATTCTTATGGTAGCTCCACTAACAAAGGCTAGATTTATTAATACTTAAATGTACAAATGCAAATACAAAATATACACAGCACAACAAAAAATGTTATTATACAAAAAATAGACAAAGTAGTTTAAAAAGTAGAAATAAATATCAGCAATATGTGCATTTTATTTTTAAATATTTATTATTTTAACATTTCAGCTTGTGAAAAAAAGTGAAAGAAAATATGTGTGTAAAAAGAGTGGCTAACACCTTGAGCTATAGTGCCATGATAGCAGCACTAGAGCTACATAGGCTTTCTACAATATCAATGCAGATTAACATTGCAAGCTAACTGACCAATGCCTCAACTTTATTGGAGGTTATATATACAGTCCTGCTAGATTGCTAGATGGCAGTGTATCAGGAAAAGTCGGAATAGAAGCTGAGGAACACCAAACTGTTTCCTATACAGTGCATTTAAATACTTAAAACTTTTATGATAGAATACTTCAGTGGCAAATCAGTTTCTACAGATCATTGATGTTGCACTTCAGAGAACAAAAAGCCCTGGCTATAAAAAAGTATGATGATTGTGGGGTGCTTTTATGCCATGGACACATGCCATATATCACACCATGCAATCAGATCAATCAAGATGAGCGTTTTGACCCTATTGTTATGTGACTCCTTCCTGCTATACAACACAGTGGGATACTGTACATTTTAAAGAGCTTTGCTGCTAAGGTTCTGAGAAAATGTCACATATGTCAAAAATGTCCTTTATTTCTCTGAGCTAGCTGCATTGAATAGGTCACACCATTTCTGTTATGTGTCTGCTTCTCCTGTTTAACTGGAAAAGGGCAATCAGGGGTAAGTCACCTACCTCCTCTGTCCTTAGTCTCCTCTTTCTCAGCAAGTAATTACCCATTGTTCTGTGGTTCTTGTCTTCATGTAATCAGATGGATCTGGCTCAGAGCCATTAGTCCAAACTCGTGCAGAGCAGCTGCTCTGCCATGAACGGATAGCATTAATCAACTGTGCAGAAGCACCATCAATCCTCTGGGGAGTGTGGCTTTGGTCAGAAAGAAAGTGAAGTTAAAAAATGGCCCATGTCTATCACTGTTTTAAATTAAGATCTTTTGTATTTGTATTCGGGATTTCTGACCCATATTTCATATATGGACATGAAAGAGACATATAATAGTGTTTACTTTATTTTTTTAAACAATCACTGATTTGTGAACATGCAAATAAATTCCAGGAATTGTCTTGTCCACATCAATATTACACGTCTTCTTACTTGTGTAAGAATTTAGGTTTAGTAGTGTCTAAAATTGTTAATGTTTCATGAGTGCACATAAGTCTCTTTAGAGATTATTATGAAAAATTCAAACTGGTATTTCAAATGAGGAGGGAACTGAAATGACCTTGAAGCTCGAGAAGACTATATATTACACATACATAAGAACTGACAAGAAGTTTGTTGAAGAATGCATGTATACATATTGCAACCTGTATGTTGCTAAATTGCAATGTGTTTACCATTAAAAAGAAGGTTTTCACACTTGACAACTTTGCTGTGTATTTTCCTCCACTAAAATTTTTCTATTACTCTTCATATTGACGTTCAACTGAACGTCTGGCTGGAACCGGCAAACTATATTATATTGATATTATCTTTGTTTACCGATTAATCCCTGTTCTTTTCTGATAATGTTAATGCATATGAATCTTTAATAAAAATGTATAACAAGTCAATTAATCTTTGTTTAGACCAAGTACATTAGTCTTCATTTATAAGAAGGAAATATGCAGGGTTAAGAGATAAATCTACAAGTGCGTATATGTGTGTGTGTGTGTGTGTATGTGTGTGTGTGTGTGTGTGGTGGTGCTGCTGGGGTGGTGGGGGTAGTGCTTAATGTTACTGCTTAATGTATTACCGCAGTGTAATGGAGCCAAATTAAGGATGAAATTTAGTAAAAGCTATTTTAGGACAAATCTGGTAAAATAGCTAATGTGTGCTGCACTGCTATGAGAAAAAAGTGGTATTATTTGGAGCAGCATGATCACATTTGAAGTACCTTCTCACGTACCAAATTGATGGTGCTCCAATTTCTAAAATGATTTCCAATGTTGGCGAAGGAGCACATATAATAACAACCCTGTTGGCAAGATGGATTTAAAGGAGTCCAACACTGACCCAACAGAGTAGTTGACAATGTGCCAGCACTGGCTCAATGACAGTTAGCTACAGAACAGTCCAGCCAACAGCAGTCCTGCAGTCAAAAAGCTGACAATGGTGAAGAGTTTGAAGATGATTAACACACAAGTGGGAAAAACAATCATTGCACACCTTCCAGCTGAGATAACAAGGTATATATATATATATATATATATATATATATATATATATATATATATATATATATATATATATATATATATATATGATACACTCTTCCCAACACTATACTGAAAAATAACCTTGCTGAATGTATTTAATTAGTACATCATTTCCATTCGATTGAATTGAGTTACGTCAATCCTATTTTTTTTGAATTTCCGAGATATTTTATAATATAAATTTCTAAACCCTAAATAAAATCACATAACAACCTTAACTGAAGCAATAGTTTGTCAATACTACTTGAGTTGATCACACTGACTCTACATAATTTAATCTAGTAATTAGAAACTCATTTACATTAAGTTTAGTAGAAGAATGAAAATTAGTATTTATTATGTAAATGTTACATAACATCTTCTCTTAATTCTGCCTGACAGCATATTCCATTTTATTCAGTGTTCATACTATACTGGGTCACTTTCTTTGTCAATACTGTGTAAAGACTAGGACATCACTCAAATAATAGTGCACTGGTGTTGGTGGACCTGATAAAATTACTAATGAGCTATATTGTGTGTGTGTGTGTGTGTGTGTGTGTGTGTGTGTGTGTGTGTGTGTGTGTGTGTGTGTGTGTGTGTGTGTGTGTGTGTGTGTGAGAGAGAGAGAGAGAGAGAGAGAGAGAGAGAAAGAGGGATCTATCTATGAAAAAGAACGAAGAAGAATGAAATCTATCAAGTATTAACTACGTTATATGACGTCCATTTCCTAACAACACGTTATATTTCCTAACAACACGACAGGACAGATACAATAAAAGCCAACTGGATCATCAAGGGAGAAATCAAACAGTACAGATATAGCAAAGATCATCTTTATGCGAGTCCCTGACATGATCATTGTGCAATTATCATTCTGCCTAAACAAGCAACAACAGATACATAACTGTCTACGTAAATATGTCCATATAAGTCCAATACACAGCTATAGAGCTTTTTTGGCAGTTGACTGTGTGAAAGAGCTGCTGTTAAATCATGTTTTTCATCTCAGTAGCAGAGTGGCACATGGATACTGCTTCACTGCTACCTGATTTAAATTCTCAGCCTTCTTCAGTATGGCTCCTCTTTGGAGCTATTTCCATATTTCCCCTGCAGGGTCACATATTAAAACCTGCCAAGCATTTTTGGGAACAGCCTTGCTGAAAGGAACTTGATTTTCTGTAAATTCAATCCAGGTTGTGCATTAGGCTGCCAGTGTGCATATTTTCCCCTTGTACCTTGTACATGTCCCAGGTTTTATTTTTTTTTTCTGTGTTACATTAGGTAGCCAATTTTGGTATACCTTCTCATGGTTGTAACTTTGTTCCATGTTTTTCCTCCTATTTATTTATTTATTTATTTATTTATTTATTTATTTATTTATTTATTTATTTATTTATTGTTTGTTTGTTTGTTTGTTTGTTTGTTTGTTTGTTGAAACACATTTATTTGTTTGTTTGTTTATTGTTTTTCCATCCTTCCCTTTGTTTTAAATTATGCTGCTAGCTTCCATAGCTTCTGTAACTCCTCAACATTGTCCCAAAGTTGCATACTACAACGCCCACAATGCTCAGCCAACAACCACATCACATAACCTCCAGTCACACTCGTACACCAGTACATGGCCACTTGATTAGAAATGGCATTCAACTGTTTGCAATTAGACTCAAACTTCCTTTAAATATCCCTGACTGTGAAGCACACTTTTTGATGTTAGATGTTTATTGTGTCTGAAATGAAGCCATGGCTTAGTTTTTTGCCTGCTTTAATGTCTGTTTTGTATAACCCCTGCATGCTGTTGGCTCTGTCAGAACGCTTTGGCATTCTTACAATTTCTACAATTTCTACGATTTTATGCGGGTCAGGCTTTTGTCAAATATTTTTCAACAAGTACAGCACAAGCAATGTGGCACATACAGCAGCCTTAAAAATGGATATATTATAGTTTCATATACAATATGCACACCAAAAGAGTTGAAGTGTAATGCACATTTCATGCGTTAGGAATAAATTCCAGTTAGACCAATGATGACTAGATACTAACTGGTATAGTACGTAGTGATTCATAGATAAAAATTTAATGAATAATCAGGCCAGTAGTCACTATTTAGCAAATGGTTAACCAGCCAAGGCAGCATCTCCGAACCGGATATTAATACAATGACGTTTACAGATGGAAATCAAAGAAAAACTACTTATAATTAACTAGTAACATTTATCAGTATGCCTTTCCTGTTGGCTATGTCATTTAATGGAGATTGGCCACTGACCTCTTTCATGCGTGTTGCTCATTTTATGCTATGACACGGCAAATGGTAGTCCAATTTGACAGGCAGCATCTGTGATTGTGACGCTAACACAGCTGCTCTCTTCGTAAAAGACGACTATACAAGCCATGGGCTGAATTCCAAATAGGTCACTATGTGGCTTTGTGTAAAATCCATCAGAAAATCAGTGCATTTCCATATTAGGCCACAATATAGTAACTTGAACATACTATTTACATAATGCCTCATATTTAAGTACTCTATTTCTGCTGTTACAAGTTTACTGACATTAATCTGCAGGTATTTTACAATGGTAAAGGGTGAATGAACAGACTAGAGCAATTTTTTGTTAACGCTATGATGAGAGAGGTAGTGAAAGTAAACAGCACATTGTTTGGTGTATAAATAGTTAAAATTAGCTTCTGGTGAGCAATTAAGTGCAGACAGTTTGCAGTTAGACAGTAAGATGGAAATGTGATAAAGATGGTAATTCTGTGACAGAAAAGCAAACATTAATACATTTGTGGGGAGCAAAAAAAAATTAACATTTCGTTAAATTGACATTTCGTGTTATTATTGATTTGAAGAAAGAAAAAAATAATAATAATAAACCTTTGCTGAATTTATCTGATGCTTCATGCAGGCCTCTGTCACACATGTATGAAAATTAGTTTTATATTTTTTAATTTAAGCTCCAATTTCAGTGAGTGTTTTCAGTTGTTTTTTAGTTTGGAATAATCTGAATACTTCCCCAATTAGTGTTCATTTATTTCTCTTATACTTTACAGATCGTTAATTTCAGTATTCAACAAACTGGTCAAACACAATAAACATTTCCCTTCAGCCATATTCTCTGTAGGTAATTACCTCTCAACAGTCTTTTCAGCACAGAGGAAATCCACTTTACTTTCACATCAGGCATGAACAAGGCAAGCAATTTTCTAGATATGAAAAGCATGCCTCTCATAGGTGACACCATCAATCATAAAGCACCAGCTCTTTCCCAAACAGCCCAGTGTAACCATTTTCACCCAATTTCCTTTTCTTAGCTTCAAACATAAGCACATTAAATGAGCAACAGTGTGCTGATTATATACAGATCATTAGTGGCAATAAACACAGTGTAGCTTAATTACATAGCTGTTTTTTTTTTTTTTCAGAATCAGATCTTTTGCTCTAAATATGATTGAATCCCTGACATATCAGGGATTCTGCAGATTCTACATGGTGCTATTGGACAAATATTGTAATCCACATCTATTTTCTGATGGAAGACTGCTAGCAAAGTGAAACATCTAATAAAACAAAACAAAATAGAAAGATACAATCCCCATGATATTAATTACACACACAAGGAAACAAATGTCTGAGGGTAGTGCAAAAGCTGAGATTATCTTTTATGCTTTAATTCATTAAAACCGTCAATGAAATTGTTCTTAAATCATTAAAAAGTGTAAAAATACTGCATGACAAAAATGGAGATGTGTTAAGGAATAATGATTCGTATATTTATGCTAAACTTGTGCGATTATCTGTCTGTACTATACATGCAAAATAATGTCTCTAAGACTGCTTGTGCTCCCGATTCCCAACACAATATTTAATCAGTTCCAACAAGTTCCCATATCTCATTAAAGTCATCTACCTGAACTCATAAACTACATGCTTGAGAACTTCCAGTTTGTGCATTTGTAATTATTAAACCATCGGGTAATTGATGCTAATCTTCTGCACGGATAACATTCAGATCTGCCATAATTACAAAGCTGTTTTGAACCATAATTAACATGCACATCAAAACTCTAAACTATAAACACTGCCATGTTTGGACAATTTAAACGCCAGACATTGCTTTATTGAATTTTTGTTCGTGTTATTTTTTTTCTCAATCTATTCCTATCAGAATATGATCAAAAAGAAAAATGGGAATGGTAGGAAGAATAGAGATAGGTTTTGTCAGTTGATTCCTATCTATGTTTGTACAAGGCAAATAATGTCATGACATGGTTTCATCCATGGAGGAATGAAAATTTCATGAGCACCACCGCTTTAAGTGGAACCACTTGGCTTCATTTTAGTTTTTCTTCTTGAAGAGGTCTGCATACAGTATCTGTACTTCTCTTTGAATTAAATGGAAGCTGAACAATAAGCCTGGGCAAATACTGTAGAGAATTCAATTATATCTACTATTGTAACATATAGTACATGCAGCACAAGTGCTTTATACACTATAGCTCTACAGAGCAGAATATTCAGTATCTTCCTGTGATGCACATTTGTGCATAGAACATAAAACTTTTAGATTTTCATATTCAGCAACACAATAATTAATTTAGTACTATTTTTTTCTGAGCAGCCACATGGGCAAGCAATATGAGCTTTGTTTTGCTTTCTAATGGATCCCTTAAGGGCTCTGTGCATGGTCAGCTTTATTCTTGTGTAAGTCACCTGAAAATGATCAATTGGGCAAGAGCCTGTGACCAATATTACCTACACACACACACACACACACACACACACACACACACACACACACACACACACACACACACACACACACACACACACACACACAAACACAAACAAACAACGGTAGCTGATTACTTCTCTTTCCTGTCTGTAAAACAGCCAGTATTTGATTAATTATCCATTCAATGTGGCTCATCCTGAGAACGCCTCACCGTAGTGGTGCAGCAAGAGCATCGGTCCTAGACAAATGAGAAATACTGAGTCTGAACCCTAATTGAGGGTCTGGTGAATATTTCAAGAACTGGGAGCATATTTTTCACCCAGCCAGATTGGCCATTTAGGACCTTGGCGGAGATCCTAAACGTTTCCCACAGATACACATTTAAAAGTCAAATCATCCTTCCCAAAGATATAGTTAAAGTCTAATACATGTCTTCTACCAATTATTTATTTATAATAGGGTGACTGAGGAGATTCTGCTATTTTTGTGCTGAGGTGTGTGTGCCGGAATCGTATAATTCTACTGTACATATGGATGTCGGGTTACAGCATCGAGCATCTTTATGCACAAAGATACGATAGATGTATTTTGAAGCTCTATGAAATTAAACATTGTATGCTCTCTATCTATCTATCTATCTATCTATCTATCTATCTATCTATCTATCTATCTATCTATCTATCTATCTATCTATCTATCTATCATCTATCTATCTATCTATCTATCTATCTATCTATCTATCTATCTATCTATCTATCTATCATCTATCTATCTATCTATCTATCTATCTATCTATCTATCTATCTATCTATCTATCTATCTATCTATCTATACATGCAGAGATTTAACAGAGTATTTAAATATGTAAGTATGACATTTACCAATATTAACTAAGAAAGAGAACAACACATTTTCACAATTGGTTTACTTAAAATAGTTATAAATTATAAATTAATTTAAAAAATTGGTCTGAATAAACACTGGAGAAACTGTGATAAATGTTCTTGAGCGATATCTTTCTTTTTTTTCTGAGGTTTTCCATCGCACAGTCACAGGAAATTAACGACTGTTGGTATTTAGTTGTCTCTTGCTTGGTAGGGTAAATTACAAAGCAGAGCTTATGACCACAGATGTTGTCTGCGTGTGGCACATTTACCATCTGGGCAGAAACCCAACAGAGTGAAACAGTGAACATCACATGAGGAAGTCCATCAGTGTTTTTTGAGATCTTCTGTACTCAGCTCAAGATTAAGTTTTAGGCACTAAACGCTTGATTACTTTACATATAAAAACAAGGAGGTTACATATAGTGAAGAATCAGTGAGACTGAAACATGGAAATAGTTGTGTGTGTGTCATGTTGAGTTGCCTATATTGCTAATTGAAAATGAGTCAAATTGGAGTTTTAGGGCAAAAACCTTGTAAATGGGTTAGACAGAGGTAAAGTTTTCCAAGATTCGCAAAAGAAATCATTACCAAAAAAAAAAAAACACTGAGGCAAAAGTCTAGTGTGATCATTATTTAATAATTACTGCCTCCACAGTACCAATCATTTGGATTCTATTCATTTTCCATCACCTATTTGCCAAGAAATTCAACTGATTAACCTGAAAAAGTGTAGCAATGTCAAAAATGGGTCAAAATCATAAAAAATCTGGCTACACCATTTTTTGTTGGCATCTATTATGTGATTCTGTATGAATACATAAAGGTAAAAATAAATAAAAAGCATGCGTGGTACAAGTCTGACTTGACATTGAGCTATATAGATATACAAGGTCTGTACAATATACTGTTAAAAAAACATAGTAGAATAGAAACATAATGTGAGAAAAAGAGATGATTAAAAGAGACAGCATTGTACGTTTCAGAAACCTGACTGCCAGGAGGAGAAATGTATTTTATAAGTAGGTGGTGTGCACCATGATGCATCAGAAGATTTTTTATTTTTTTTTCAGAGGGGAAAGAAGAAAGGAAAGGATGGGCGATAGACTGAAGGCATTATTGTTGATTGACTGGACCATGATATTGCAGGTGCAAGATATTGTAGGTGGTAACTGCCAATGATTTTGATGCAGATATAAAAATGTTATGTAGATGTCTTAAACTTGCCTGAACTTAAGAACGGGTTGCCAAATCACACCATGATCCAGAACTGCAGTAAAAGTTGACAAGAGATAAAGAACAAACCCTGAAGCACTTTAGTCTCAGAAATCCGAATTCAGAATCAACATTGATTATATATCCATTTTGATGGCTCAGGAAACCTTTGCAGGTGTTTTGAGATGATTAGCTGATTGACATGTCAGATGTCACCATATTCTATTTTTTTGAGATAGTGAATTTATGGGTTTTTGTTAAATTCGGGCCTGTGTGTACTGAATTCATATAATACATGAGTTTTATTTGAGCTGAATTACTTTTTTTTTTATTTGAGTGGAATTCTATTTGAGTTGAATTACTGAAATAAATGTACTTTTCCATGACATTCTAATTGAAATATATATGAAGATACTGCTGGTATTTAGGGACCAGAACAGTCATTCAGTCATTCAGTCTTCATTAAATATAATATATATTATGTTATATTATATTATCTAGTATTTAAAGTATTAACACAAATCTGTAAGATCAGCATGTTACTTATTAAGGTTAATCCAAAAATCATAATATCAGCAATCAACTCACAAGCAGGCAGCAACAACCAAGGATAAATCTATAAGCACACATAAATACAGTATCTAGGTGAAAACCATGAAACATGGAAACAAATAAAGAATGTATATAATTCAATGTTTAAAAGCTTATAATAAATAAGACTTTTTGATGAGACAAAAGAATACAAGGGTATAAAAAGACAAACAAATCAAAATAACTCTGATCAGGTGCACACATTAGATAACAGGCCAGTGACAAAAAAGTAATAGCTCAGTGGTTAAGATGTTGTACTACTGATCAGAAGGTTAGTTCAAATCCCAGGATCACCGAGCTGTCACTGCTGGACTCTTGATCCAGGCCTTCAACCCTCAAGTGCTCAGGTGTATAAAATGAGATAAATGTAAGTCGCTCTGGATAAAGGTGTCTGCAAATTTCTGTAAATGTAAATGACAAGACTGGGTAGAGACAGGACTAAAACACAGGCGCATGGTAATGTAAGACAAAATGCCACTAGTTTGATATAGCGAATGCCATCACATGTACAACACAAACCATACACGATATCCGGATATCAGTCAGTTTATAAAATATATATTAACATCGTAACCATGTGTAAACACATCAGTGTGTTCCACTCTTCAACTAGTGAAATCTTCCTGCAAACTGGCAACCAAAATTTCAGGACATATTTTATTTAAGCACTTAGTTGGGCTGAGACAACGTCCCAGGTGTCCACCAAAAGATCTTTAGCATGTTCAGAAATTCAGTGTACCTTTGTGGAAAATGTAAATATCTCTGTCCAAGGAAATGCACTATCCACATACACATGTACATTTTTAAATCAAAGTGCTTATTGAATGTCCTGGTTATGACAACTGACTAAGCCTGTGCAAATGTCTAGAGGTTCCCCAGAGGTAGATATAATTTCTCTCATTTTGGCAGTGTGTAACTTAAGGAAGACCTTTAGAGAGAGTTTGTTAATGAGACACCATGCAAACAGAGAATTGTAGCTCAATCCTATAGACAGAGAGATCATTATCGATCATGTCTGGTCAGTCATAAGTCAATGAGTTGTATGCCCGAGTGCTAAAGCTGAATCCATTAAAGTCAGAGTGGATAATTTGCTGTCTGAGGTCTGTTAGCCACAAAGTTCAGTAGACGGATGTAGATATAGTGCACTGACCAAGGTTAGTATTAAGACTATATAATAGTCTATAAGGAATGCTTGCTGTAGTCAATGCAAAACATCACAATAACGTTCCCTTTAAAGGTAAATGTCACTACAAACGTATAATGATCTTTCACTGATCATCTTAATACAATGATGAAATATTTCTATAGTCATAGAAGTTATATCGTCCAGGTTTGACTCTGCCCCATACACAGTGCCCAAAGGCTCTTGTACAACATGTGTCGTAATCATAATGATCATGCAAATAATAATCATATCCTGTAGCTTATTCAACACCGAGCAGTGATTTTGGAGTGATGTGCTACACTGTTTCTCTATCAAGATCAACAATTGAAAGAATATGTTTTAGAAGAACGGTATTTCATCCCTCACTGATTGCAGTATAATGTAGGTAAACGTGCTTAGTACCGAAAGCATGAAGTTTTTTGAAAAAGTTCAAATCAGAGCCAATCTAGCAATAACCTTGAATCTTTCTTCTTGAATTTCCCCTACAGTGGAATAATAAAGGTGCATCTTATCTCTCATCAGTCATCCTATTTTAGCTTTCCTAGATTTGGAATTTTGTTAGATAATGCATTTATTCTTACTGATATATTATCCTACAATGTGGTTAGAGCCTGATGTCTGAAAGAAAAATACATTTTACCAAAAATATAAAAAAAAAAAAGATGTGTAGCCATGTCAGGCCATATTTATTATAGCATGTAATCATAATACATAGTGTAGCATTGAACCTGGATATATATAATGGCTCTGAAAGTTTTTGTAATGCAGCTATCTTAACCGTTTGACTGTCACAGATCCAAAAAACTGCAGATACTTAAGAAAAACCCATGAAAACCCTGGCCGTAGAGGAATCTAAGGGCAATAAACAAGTCTGCATCTACAGTCACCAGTCAATACACACAGCATGCAGTTAAAATGGTAACAGAGTACATGAAAGGACAGGTTTACAGAAGGAGCGGGACTCTTCATATAATGCAAAAGGCTTGAGTGTGCTATGTATTTCTAAAGAGTGATGAAACTAATTAGTAACCATGACAACAGACTTGGCCAACGGCTTCATTGGAAAACTACTCCAAATAGGTTGCTGCTTGGAACCCTTCCTAATGGAGAAACTGGTGTAGGGCTATACATCGGATATTTTAAAGGTTTTCCCAAGAGATAACTTAAGGACCCATTAAGGGTACTAAATATTCTAAAGCCTGCAGTATCAAGGAGACAGGGACATCTGGTGGGTACATGTGTAATTGTAATGGACTCAACATTATCCTCATTCAAACACATTCTCATTTCTATACATTTTTCATTGTTTTTGTTCATTTGTTGTGTAAGTGTATGTGTGTGAGCTGGCTGACTAGGAGGCTTGCACCATGCATTTAGTGCAGTGCAAATAATCGGTAAATTGACACAAATTGTGAGCTCTAGCTACTTTAAGCATTTAGCTGCAGCCCTGACTGTTATACATCAGACAATAAGGACTGAGTGTTAATGTAGAGCAGAAGAAATGGCCTGGATAGTGCTAACCATTTATCTCACCTCTGTCTCTTTTGACCAGATAAACCTCTAGAGCAGTGGCTTATCTAAAACAACAAAGAGTTACAGATCCCCCAGCTTCTGCCATGAGGTGTGTCCCAAATCACATCCTAATGCAAGATTCTATGTCAGTTTGTATTATAGTGTAAGTAGTGTGCTCACACTGAATACTCCTACGAGAAGAAGAACACTTAAAATACACAGACAGTGCACTTATTCAACTGAAAAAAAAATAAATAACAGTGGAAAGTTGGACACTTCATGCACTCAGCGCTCACAGGTGCTCGCAGGGGTTATCAGGTGCTGACTCTGAATAAGTGACGCTGAAAAACAAAAAGCAAGATATCCAAAGATACTCCATTGTACAAGACATCTTATAAATGTCTTTTAAATAAGCTCAAGTTTTTAGGGGGACACGGTGGCTTGGCGGTTAGCACGTTCGCCTCACACCTCCAGGGTTGGGGGTTCGATTCCCGCCTCCGCCTTGTGTGTGTGGAGTTTGCATGTTCTCCCCGTGCCTCGGGGGTTTCCTCCGGGTACTCCGGTTTCCTCCCCCGGTCCAAAGACATGCATGGTAGGTTGATTTGCATCTCATGAAAACTGCCCCTAGTGTGTGATTGCGTGAGTGAATGAGAGTGTGTGTGCCCTGCGATGGGTTGGCACTCCGTCCAGGGTGTATCCTGCCTCGATGCCCGATGACGCCTGAGATAGGCACAGGCTCCCCGTGACCCGAGGTAGTTCGGATAAAGCGGTAGAAAATGAATGAAAGGATGATGAATGAATCAAGTTTATTTTTCATTGTTTTAAAATTTTGCTAAACTTAACGCTGTTCGTTACAGGTGTTTGACATCATTTGACATCAAGTGGGAAAAAGGTTAAACTTCCACTTAATGACCCTGTTGTTGTTCCATCTGAGACGATATTACCCTTCTAAAATTCATACACTAGGCACTACTGTAGAGTGTATAGTGCATAGTGTATAGCATGGCATGTGGGACACAGCTTTGGAAATTAAGTGATTGTAAGTTTTTCTGGTTCAATAAACTTTTTTTGTTATTGTTTCTTTTTTATTATAAATTGAACCTGCACAGGACAAATGGAATATTAGACATAACAGGGCTTAGAGGTGTATTTGGTTTGACATAACGTGTAGATTGAGATGACCTTTTCTCTAGCCGAGTTGACAAGCAGGTAAGTGCTCAGATTAGATTTGTTTTTCGTCTCTGCTTGACCGCATCCTGTGTATTTTGAGTAGCATTGAGTAAGTGAGTGTTTGTTGAAAAGACTATTGGACTTTAAATATGGATCAGATCATAAATTGATTTGGTAACATGTTTCTGTTCACCCGCTCTCACAGGAATGTATCAAACGTACCAGATTAAAAAAAAGTAATATTTGACTCCCTAAAAATAAATGCAGCGTTAGTGCTTGTTGTCTGTATCTAATTAGCATGATGACACAGGGGATGTTTGCCTCAATTAATGCAGGTCAGCTAAGCTCACATTTCGATGTCGAGTGCAGCTGTTAAAATATTTAAAGTACTGATGTTGTATTACCAGTAAACTGTCTATCTGGAAGGCAGACACACACACACACACACACACACACACACACACACACACACACACACACACACACACACACACACACACACACACACACACACACACACACACACACACACACACACACACACACACACACACACACACACACACAGATCAAAAATCAGCAAAAGCAAGCCATGCATCAGATTATATCAGTTTTTATTACCTTAACCAACAAGTGTCAGTGAAGTACCCATTGATGTTTCAAATAAGCTGCACACTGTAAAATTTTGAAAAACATAGCAAGAACTAAACAGTGTCATGGTGGTGGATGTGCAGCATTGCTGTCACACAGCTCCATGAACATGTGATCAATCCTGAGTTTGGGTTACTGGGTGTGACTGAGTGTGCATGTGTGTGTGTGTGTGTGTGTGTGTGTGTGTGTGTGTGTGTGTGTGTGTGTGTGTGTGTGTGTGTGTGTGTGTGTGTGTGTGTGTGTGTGTGTGTGTGTGTGTGTGTGTGTGTGTGTGTGTGTGTGTGTGTGTGTGTGTGTGTGTGTGTGTGCGCGTGTGTGTGTGTGTGTGTGCATAGTTCCCCGTGATCCAAAAAGCGTATTCCCACATTACATCCAGTGCTCTCAGTATTCAAGCAGTCCCAGAAAAATTTAGTAGGCGAATACGAACAGTGTTCATTGTTTGTTCTTTTCTTTTTTCATTTCCTTACTGAAATAATCGTAATGACTGAAATTGGACTCCATGACGTTTTATTATCTGTTGCATTTCCCCCATTAGAGCTGGTGAGCTGGAACATCAGTGAGCATCAGTGAGCTTGTGTCACACTGTTTCTGGCCTGCTTACTCTGCATGTGTAAATAGAGTTGTGATTAATTGGAAATTGCTGCACGATGCACAAAGAAATACACCTCCCATCTGCCGAATGACCAATGCACTGTCAGCTAGAATAATACTGCCAGTCAGCCAGATGAAGTGTCTTCATTTTAAGCAACATTAAGTTCAGTGGCTTTAATTTATCTCTGTAAGAGGACTTGGCAAGCACACACACACACACACACACACACACACCTATACACACAAACACATGCACCTACACACACTCACACACAAACACACACACACACACCTACACACATGCACACACAGAGATGCTTTTATTTAATGGGGAACATGGAAATAAGAAACACATCAAGATTAAGATTGTATGTCCTAAAGTAAGGTGACTAACTTTTTTTTTTTTCATGATTCTCTGGAGATTTCTGGAGTATTTTCAGGGTAAAGGGGAAACATCAGACATCGTCTAATATTTAAAGAAGCACTTCAATGCTACACAATGTTAGTAAATAGTATCCAACACCATTTATTTTATTCGTGTTCATGAAAAGTACTCACAAATAAAGAAACAGACATCTAGTATGCCGAGCAGATACATAAGTTGACATTGATGTGCATGCTAGTACGATTATGAGACCACACTTTTTGACGACTCTGTTCACCGCATCATCTCCATTTTTTTATTTTTTTTTAAACACATTGCTATTAGAAGACCCATACTGTTATCTGCTTGTTTGTTGGTTTTTTTGAAGATTGCATTCTGTTCCACGTGACTGCAGCCGAGTAAGAGATGGTAAGCCTGTAAATTGTGCAAAACAATGAGCTGTTCTTCTGTGACATCCAACCCTACAGACAGCAGCAGCAGGAGAAGGGTGAATAGATACAGAATGAGAGTGACTCAGTGAGAGAGAGGGAAAACAACGTCTCACACAGGTTTTCTTGATCACATTCACATTGGGACAGCATCTTTTGCAAATCACTTGCAGAACCTGAGTCACCGCTAAACCTGAATGGTGCAATCATGATTTATTTCTTTCGCCTCTCTTGGACAATGAGATCAATATTTTTTTAGACTTCTGACAATGAAAGAAGCAGAGCCTCAGTCAAGTGTATGGGGATCTTTTCTTTTTCTGAAGGATTTTTGTCCCTTAACTATTGAAAGCCTGCACTATATATAGCTAATCTTTATATATATATATATAAATTCGCCAGCACTTTGAACCCGTTTTGCCAAATCTAGTTAGATTTCTACTGTTATTAACATAGTATCTCAGTATAACTGTCACATTAAACTAAAGCGTCGAATAACCAAGGGAATGTTCTGCTTGGAGAAATTTCCTTCCATCTTCCATTTATTATTTACTGAATAATTTCGCATGTTTAGTCTGTTTAGTTAGTTTATATTTATAAACAGTGTATGCATACAGCTTACATATGGTATTCTGTACAAGAGCTTCTTGTTATGATGACTATATTTTTTATATTTAGAGCTACTCTAGTGTAGGCACACTGATTAAGAAGGTCTTTGCTTTCTTAAAAAAAAAAAAAACAGATGAAATGTAAAGTCAAATCATATAATAGGAACATTTAAAGCCTGATTGGGACGAGGCCTTGCTTAAAGATTTGGCGCATTCAGGTTAGTGTGATTTTAAGGACTGCCGAAACCTCTTTTGCTCATTATTTGATTTTGGTTGCCCAGTGCCACTGTATTTGGTCTCTGTCAGCAGCACGACCCACTTTTATAGAGGCTAGAAAAACGCATTTATAGCATCCCTACCACACTCAAGTCTTTTCTATTCTAGAGGGTATTAGTGAATCTGGATACAGGTTTTCCATTTTCCAGTTGGATAACAACACATCTTACATACATTCATGTGCTTCATGATGTAATGCATTAGATTTCCAAATATAGAAATAGGACAGATAAGAATAATGAGGGATTTTCACATCATTGCAGGTTTTTCGGATTTAACTGCACAATATATGGCACACACATCCATAAAAAATGGGCTTTTAATGTTTGACGTTTACCAAATATGGTTATTGAGGGTTATTGCTTTATATAAATGTGTGTGGCATGAATATGCAGAACAATTTATAATGTGTAGATTTTATCCAGATCTATTGTGAACAAATATCTATTCATATCTGTAAAAGTAGAACATTTTCATGCAAACTTTGATACACGAGACTCCATTCTTCAAAGTCCGATACTACCACCTTTATAATGCAGGCAAAACAGATTCAGAACTCAGGACATCAACAACCAGAAACAATGTTGTAAACAAAATACAAGCTTTTGTAGGCGAGAAAGATTTGGTGGGATGTGGGCACTATTAAAGGGGAATGATTACAGTAACCATTCCCAGCTGGCGGCATATCTGGGGAGGAAACACAGCACTGCCAAGACACAGCAAGCAGAGCAAAGGACGGATGAGGAGAATTGTTAAGATTGTTGTTTGTGAAACAAACTTGTATCTATTTTTCCCTACATAGGCTCCCTTGAGAAAAGTTCACCCTCCAGTATGCTGCAGAGGTGTCAGCCTCCTAAACTTCAGAGCCACTACATGTGTGCACAATGAGCCATGCACCACGATAAAAGTAGTCTTTTACACTGATGCACACACCTACACCACTCATCCCTTCCTTCTTCTGCATAATATATTGTAAAGAAATAAGCCTCTGGGCTTTGACCAGTTTCCCTTCATGTTGTGTTTTTATGTTCTGACCCAACACTAGAAAAGTTAGTGTGACACAAAATACATGTTCTTGTTTATAAAGTTAGATTTGACATCCTGGGAAGCTGGGGGTCATAACGATATAACTAGCCAGGTGAAATACTTACAGATTTTAATAAGACGAATAAAAATAAAGTTTGTGGAAATCACATACATGGTATCTTGAATATAATAGGCACAGAATCACCAAAGATTAGCTGTATAACAGTCATCAGAGTCTGTGCTCACTGTATATTCCTGTTCTGTGGTCATCTGACGTTTCTACCAGTCTGTCCATTCTCTTCTGAACTCTGAACCCACTTACAGGATGTCTGTTGTAGAAACTGCTATCTTGTGAAAAATAGCAAGAGATCATAAATAACTACTGATTCTGACCACACTCACAGAGATCACATTTTATTGACAGCCATGATTGATGTAAACATTTTCTAATGCTCTTCTGCCATGTGATTTGCAGATTGGGAAACTATTTAAATGAACAGTGGTATGGGCAATACCATGAAAATGTGGGTAAACATTCTTAATTTCCATGATCAGTAACTTGGAGGAAAGGCTGATTAAGTATGGGCCTACTGATCATGCTAAGAAACAAAATGGAGGAAGAACTTAATACAGTAATATTATCTTACTAATACTTTCTTCTGGGGGGCACGGCACGTTCGCCTCACACCTCCAGGGTTGGGGGTTTGATTCCCGCCTCTTCCTTGTGTAGGTGGAGTATACATGTTCTCCCCGTGCCTCGCGGGTTTCCTCCGGGTACTCCGGTTTCCTCCCCCGGTCCAAAGACATGCATGGTAGGTTGATTGGCATCTCTGGAAAATTGTCCGCAGTGTGTGAGTGTGTGAGTGAATGAGAGTGTGTGTGTTCCCTGCGATGGGTTGGCACTCCGTCCAGGGTGTATCCTGCCTTGATGCCCGATGACACCTGGGATAAGCACAGGCTCCACGTGACCCGATAAGCTCGGATAAGCCGTAGAAAATGTATGAATGAAAGAATAATACTTTCTTCTTTGAAGCTTTACAACAGTCAGTTTGTGGGATTATGACCTTTAGTTATGGTAAAATCTTTCTAAGATTTAAAAAAAAAATAAAAATGCACTGTACTCACATGTGCACAGTTGAAACAGCGAGTGACCAAACAAAAAAGTAGGTCTCCCCATGTTCACTTCTAACATCACTCCTAATGCTGTGTGTCAATTACGGGCTGAATGCCTGAAAGCTGCATCACAAGCTGTACTAATTTAAATCAAACTCATTTGGCATTACAGTGTGACTCAGACGGCTTAGTCTTTAATGTAATATTGATCAGTGAGCACATTGTCTAGTAATTAGCACTGCAGAGCTGCTTCTCTCCTGAAACTTCTCATTACAGTCATGCTTTTGCCAAACATTTTTAAAGGAATAAATGCAATCCCAGTATGAGTACAACTATACAACATTTATTGTAATATATGAACTCACTGACTTCAAATACTTATAAAGACTAAAATAAATGGGCCGTAAGTGTGTATACTGCTGTAACTATTGCTGTTCAAACATATCATGTCTTAAATTAGAAATCTATCTTTCTTTTAAATATTTTCTTTGCTATTTGGGTGTATATTTTCTTTTTTGCATTTGGTAAAATCCATCCATCCATCCATCCATCCATCCATCCATCCATCCATCCATCCATCCATCCATCTTCTACCGCTTTATCCGGGGCCGGTTCACGGGGGCAACAGACTAAGCAGGGATGTCCAGACTCCCCTCTCCCCAGACACTTCCTCCAGCTCTTCCGGGGGAATACCCAGGAGTTCCCAGGCCAGCCGAGAGACATAGTCCCTCCAGCGTGTCCTAGGTCTTCCAACGGGCCTCCTCCCGGTTGGACATGCCCGGAACACCTCCCCAGGGAGGCGTCCAGGAGGCATCCGAAACAGATGCCCAAGCCACCTCAACTGACTCCTCTCAATGTGGAGGAGCAGCGGCTCTACTCTGAGCTCCTCCCGAGTGACCGAGCTCCGCACCCTACATTTGGTAACATTTTGGTAACAAAAAAAAAAAAAACACGAAAAAAAATGGATAAAAATAAAGAAAATAGAAAAAGAACGAACGAATGAATGAATAAATAACAGAACGAATAAATAAATAAATAAATAAAAAGTTTATTAATATAATAATAAGGTGTGCACTTTTTTCTTCTTCAGGAAAACGATATCAGTGTTATTTGTTTTAGTAGCTTCAAAGGCTGGTGAGGGAAGGATAGTTTAAAGCTGCTGCAATGGAAGCGATAACAGGAACTAAATTGGCGGTTCCAAAATAACACACTTCAGTCCAAGCTGTTACACAAAAATATTCCACATTGTGTCTGCTTCATGTCAGGCGGTATCTTGTCTCGAGTCGCCAAGAGCCCGCCAACCAAGTAACCAATCACAGATCATTTTGTTCAGCATAATTGTTATGAGTGTAAAAAAGTAAAGTTGATGGTAGAATGTTTTCACATTTGTAAACACCATGGCTTCCTTCTTCCATGAGGGAAGCAGGGCCATAAAAAAGTAATACACACATTTCCTGAAAATAATGTAGAATCCAACCAATCAGATGACAAAATGTGCATCAGATATTCAGCCAACGGTTTGTGGGTGTGAGGTCTAAGGCTGACAATAAACTGTATCACACCCCATCAGAAATGTATGCTTGTGCATCTTCATTTCAGGGTTAAAGGGCCCGAAAGTCATTCTCAGAAAGACCTTGTAGTCCTTGTAGCTTTTACAAACACTTCCCTAAAGCATGAACTGCACTGAGCTACCCACTGCCAAATGGTACAAACTGGCTGAAAATTAATGTTTACTTTAATGCTCTCAAATATAGATCTATAATATGAGCATGACTATAGCAGGGCTCTCAAGTTTTGAAGACAGGCAAGAGTGACATCTCCAACCTCCCAAGGCTGTTTTGTGTTTAGGTTTTGTTCAAAATTACCATCAAAAATACCCTTTGGGCATCAGCATTAGAATGTGGAAGCACTAAAACCAAGGCTGTGATCTTTGATAGCCTCCCAATTTGGTTCAATCCAGTCAGCTTTGAAAAAAGGAACCAGCGGCCTCTATTACTCAGATATTTTCTGGCACCATCTCAGGGACCCCAGTTTGAGAACCACTGGCCTAGACTACTTGCTTTTTTTAAGTGAAAGTGAAATGACATACGGCTAAGTATGGTGAACCATACTCAGAATTCGTTCTCTGCATTTAACCCATCCAAAGTGAACACACACAGCAGTGAACACACACACACCGTGAACACACACCCACATAAGGCCACGACTTGCCCACATAAGGCCACGACTTGCCCACATAAGGCCACGACTTGCCCACGTGAGCAGGTGTTGTCAGTGAACAGGCTGTAAAACTGTTGGCTAAGTTACAGACACTCATGAAAAACTGATGCTGATTATCTGGGAAATTTCTCTAACAGCAGTCAAAATGTCATTGTTTGTGTCAAACAAGTTGTGAATTTGTTGTAACATTAAAACAGGAGATCATGACTTACTCTGTGCTCAAAGTGATGCTCACAGCTCCAGTGGTTTTCTCTGTGGGTGATGAGGATGATGCTGAACAATTCCAGGATTTGATTTTTTTTATTGGTTGTTGCATTAAATCTTACCCAGATACAGTAGTGCTATTTTCTGAATGTATATTGTGTAGCCTCTTTTTTTTTTTTTTTTGACTGGCTGATAAGTGTCAGGCTTGACTAAGAAATGAGACGCGCTTGATTCCTGCCTGGTTCCATAGAGACAGCGGTGCGGACTGATACACTACGTGGGTGCTGTGGCTTATTAAATATATATATATAAATAGTCAAAAAGTTTTTACTGTGTGAGAAATACAATGTGTAGCGGGAGAGCGTGACAAAAGACCCAAATGCGTGACTGTCACTCTCAATGCATGACACTTGACAGCCCTGATGCTTTCCTGTGTAAACATTGCTGTAATTATGTTGGCTTTGTAGAAGCCAACATTCTGTATTTAAGCTTAGACAAAAATGTATCAAGAGTAATTCGTCCTAGGGCTTTCGAGCCACATGCACCAAATTCGGATATGTTGTAGACTCTGGTCTGAAGTTTGGTTCTGTTACTTTTCTAAGCGATCCAAGTTCTGGTACTTCCCGGTACCGGGTCTCAAAATGGCCTTTTTTCCCATAGACTCCCATGATAAACTTTGGAGGTTTATAATAACCCGGCAAGCTTTGGAACTATCTACACCAAACTCGGCCAGCTCCTTTAGGGTGATACTCTAAACAAAGTTTTAAATTGGTGTATCGACTGGCCTTCCGGTTGTCCCGCAGCCCCGCCCCCAATATATGCAAAATCCAAAAACATTTTACAACATTAACATGTCATATATCAAAACACTCAGAACAATGAGGGGAACTTCCTCACGGGTATGCTGTTGATGTCACGTGATGTAATGTGAAAATAAAAAATTTGCACAACATGGCATGTCATATATGAAAGCACTCAGCCCAATGAGGGGAATTACCTCACGTGTATTCTGGTGATGTCACGTGTATTCTGGTGATGTCACGTGAAAATCAAAAATTAGTACAACATGGACATGTGACATATCAAAACACTCAGCCCAATGTGGGGAACTTCCTGAAGAGTATTTGGATGACGTCACATGCTCATCTCCACTTGCCTCCAAATGTTTTGGCACCCTAGCTTTCTGACCTCTTGCCTCCAAACATAACACTGATCCTTACTGTATGTCCACTCGCCTCCAAAAAACACCGGCCTTTGCGAAATACTTGCTTTGTCAAAGCCAACATCAAAGTTTGTTGTGACAAACTTTACAAATCTAGTTTTAATTTGGTGTTCACTGTTTACATAGAACAATGATGCACACATTGCTCATTTGGTGTATCAGATCATGTCTGTGCTTTTAATACCAAATCTGCATTATGTCCAGACATCTGGCAGTTTCTCTTAAGATGTAGGTTTGTTTTATACAAATTATGTGCCATACTAAGAAGAAAAAAAACTTTTATTCTAGCTACTGATGTAGCTCTTAATACAGTTTTTTCCAAAGCCATTTCAATCTGCCATATCTTTTGTGTATGTGTAATCATCCTGAGCATTTTGACAGAAAAGAATGGAAAAACAATAAGCCGTATCTGTAAAGAATTGAGTTTAAGGGCAGGTGTTTAATTCTATCTATAGAAGTTTCAAATTCTTTACTTATCATACATAAGAAAATAATTTTTTAAATGTCCGGAAATTGAGTATATTCCAATAACAACACGTCCTGAAGTGGTTTACTAGTTGAATATTATTGATGAAACAGAGAACAAACCACACCAATGCTGTTTTTAGGTAGTTTTTTTTTCAAGCATTTTCAAACAATGGGGCATGAATCATGTTTCGTGTTATTAATGTTGGCTCAGACCCACACAACTCTATTGCCCACGAATTCTTCCCTGAATTTATCATAAAGTTATAAAAGTGTTGAATATGTATTCTGCAAAAAACATTTACTGGCTGCCACAATTGTCATAAGTCTTGTATTATGGTGAGATTTGAACAAATAGATTTTTTGTTTTTCTATCAGTAAAGAACAAGTGTTGAAATTGTTCACATGGTAAGTTTTAGGGTCAACTTAAAAGGTTTAGGGTGAAATATGGTGCAGTATTCCTTTAACAGAATTTCCAAGGGGAAAATAAAGTTCAGCGAGAGTGCAACTGCGTGAAAAGTAAGTACGTCAAAGCTCTAGCTTTTGATCAGAACCTGCACGCAGAAGGGAAAAAAGGTTTTATGGAGGCTTTGAAACTCATTCTATGAAATATAAATTGAGTGTGATTTAAGCATTAGCAAGCAGTTATGTCAAGATATAATCATTTGTGATGGAGAAGCATAGGATGGAGTTTAGGCAAACCTGTGTGTGTGTGTGTGTGTGTGTGTGTGTGTGTGTGTGTGTGTGTGTGTGTGTGTGTGTGTGTCTATCCTTGTCATTTATCACTTCTGCACTGAGAAAACAAAGCAAAATATTTTGTACCACTGATAAACTCTGACAGAGCGATGACCTTTTCAGCTCCGTCTACTCTAAACTCCTGATAAAAGGAAAACCATTAAAAATCCAATAGCAGGAAATGAGCTCCCAATTCACTTGCCAAGAACTGTGAGCCAGTCTCTGTGATGGAGTTTATTTCACTAAGACTGCAGTCATTAAATGCACCGGTGATTAATACCATGGGCAAATCTGGCCTCTTATTTAGAGTGTGCTTGTCATCACAAGCCATAGTGATGAATGAAATATTTTGCATGCTTATTGAATCTTTATTCAGATGCCATTTGTATGAATTAATTAGACACTTCCATAAGAGATATCTTTTAATTAAGAATCATTCTTTTTTTTTAACTGTACACATTTAATCAAATAAATGAACAGGGGGGGTATATCTGGGGATTGTAGATAAGCTCTGGAAATGTCAGTGAAGAAAGTTCCTCTGATGATATTTTGTTTGAACACTGCAGTAATGCATGAACATAATCCTCCTTTTGGTTCGACATGCTTTGCCACCCTTCTGTTAAATCTGCAATCTACATTTTATTTGAGCAGTAGGTATGTGATAACCTTTTAGAAAACGATGAGTACTACATGGCAAATTGAGGAACATGGGCTTGAAGAGCTTCCTCTTCAACAACAATATAGGAATAAGTGCAATACTTGAATGGAAACCACAAGGCAGGGAAGCAGAAAAGCTTTTGAAATGCAGTGCAATGAGAAATCCATGATCTTGATGAATCATAAATCGATCATAACGTTGCAGCATGGATGTCTGAAAATTTCATAGTGTATCGATTTAATTGCGCACACCTAATAATCTTAAAACAATGCAGAATATTGCACCTCATCACATATCTGATATGATTTGTATGACCATTACTTCAAACTTAAAGTTTTGGATGGTCTTGGATGAACCTTGTTTCATCTCTCTATGTACTGCATCAGCTATGTTTGGTTGAAATAGCAATAAAAGCTTCTTGACTTGACTAAAGTTTCCCAGTTTAAGCTTGAGCTCACTTCTCTTTCTGTTTGTGTTGTGTATGACATGTTCTCAGGTTCTTACAGCTCCGACAGGTGTTCTTACACCTCCAGAAAACATGCTGGCATTTGAATTGGCTATGTTAATTTGCTTCGAAATGTGTGTGAGTGAGTGGGAGAATGTGTATGCATGATGCCTTTAGATGAACCAAACTCATTTCAACCCCAGTATTTATAGGATAGGCTCTAAATCACATGGCCAGGTAAAGTAGCTACTGAACAAAAAATGAATGAAAATTAATTCTTATCACAAAAAAATCTAAACATCCAAACTGTTTACAGATCCAAAATAACAACTTTCATAGAATGCCACAGGATGCTAAGCTAAAAATGTGAGCCCAGCTAGAAGTTTACTCCTTAAATGTAAAAAAAAAAAAAAAAAAAAAATGTATGTATTCCATTTTTTCTCAGACTTGAGGTGCAGGAGTAAGCCACAAACAAACAAAGAAAAAAGCATATACTTAAAGGAAATGAGCAGAATAGAGAATAATGTGAAGGACCTCTTCAATATGACAAAAGCCTGAACAGCACATTCTATGACCATGGCCCTCTCAGTTCTTCTGCTAATACTGGAACAATGCAAGAACAGATTTCCACTAATAGAGAGGAATGTGCCATGTGACTTCCTGCATATTTCATGACCAATGGTTAGAGAGTCTGACTCGTAATCCTAAGGTTGTGGGTTCGAGTCTCAGGCCGGCCACGACTGAGGTGCCCTTGAGCAAAGCACTGAACCCCCCAACTGCTCCCCGGGCACTGCAGCATAAATGGCTGCCCACTGCTCGGGTGTGTGTCACGGTGTGTGTGTTCACTGCTGTGTGTGTGCACTTTGGATGGGTCAAATGCAGAGAACAAATTCTGAGTATGGGTCACCATACTTAGCCGTATGTCACGTCACTTTAGATTTTACAACCTCATGTCATCACCAAGGCTATTATTGTTACACAAAAGTGGCACCTTCACATGCCTTCATTCAAGGCTTGGCCTTTGGTATTCTGTCTGTAGACAGACAGACAGACAGACAGACAGACAGACAGACAGACAGACAGACAGACAGACAGATAGATAGATAGATAGATAGATAGATAGATAGATAGATAGATAGATAGATAGATAGATAGATAGATAGATAGATAGATAGATAGATAGATGTCTAGATAAGTAAGATCCCAAAAAATACAGATGAAAAATTGTATCAGTTTGCCATACCTGAGAGGTGTTGTACAGTCTAATGGCCAAGGGATAAAAAGAGTTCCTCAGTCTTGTAGTGGAGCATGACAGAGACATGAACAGTGACAATGAACTCACTCCTCTGCCTGCTGAATATGCTGTGAGAGCAGTCTGTCAAGGGTCCTTCCACAGATCCTGTCCTCCTCACCAGTCTGCCCAGTCGCGTCGCATACTGCAGAGAGGTAGCAGTGTTCAAATGTTTTCCCAGAACTTTTGGGATATCTCAAGAGAGATTTAATCTGTCTTTATAACAAAGTCAATCAGTTTAGTTTTTAAATAATTCAAACAACTTTCAAGTTACTAAGTGCTTAAAGATAAGTGTTAATTAGTATTTGGTGATAAAGTATTAGTGTGTAAGTGCTTGCTTTTTATCCTATAGCTGTATTTTTTTTCTTCTTCTCAGATCTACAGAAGTTTAATTTCACACCATGAGTCATCCACAAGCTCAGATTTCAATCCCTCACTCTTCAACTTACATAGTTTTTCTTTTAGTTTTGTTGTATGTCACGTTATACCGCATTTTACCACATTTTTTTCTCCATAACAGCTCTGACAGTAAATATAGCTGCGATTAAATATAGCTGCGATTCAAGTCAGGTTTATATTAATGTTCTTCTTTTGATCTACATTTGTTCACCATAGGAAAGTTTTAGGACTTGACAGAAACAAGAGATGATGGTGCGGGAATAACATCAGTGATAAAAGCAGCTCTCTTTCTCGATATTAAATATTCTGTGTCATTTATTAATTAGAAGAAAATGAAGCTATGCCACTGAATAACAGCACCCTATAGTGTTTTATTCATTACTTAATCACTGCATAATATGCTGGGTGATGAATCGGTGATTAATAATCAGGTAGCAGTAATGTCACTGTGGATAAGGAAGCATGATAAACAGCTCATACCTGCTATTTGTTAGACCTGAACTTTCCTAATATTTCCTTTATTCCCCGACTTATGAGATGGAAATGTATTTAGTGGAGGAGGTAAGAAACCTTTTTCCTTTCCCAAATCAAATAAGGGAGGTGAAGGTAGAGAAAGCCCTGAGACAGAGGAAACATCAGCACTGCTGTATCATGTATGAGGCCTGTTGATGAATGACACCTTGCCATCGATACTGTAAACTCCAGTATGGCAGCAAAAGCCATGAGGTGTTAATGGAGCTGGTGTGTTGGATGGCTTGTCTCTCAACTTCTTTTGTTTTGTGTTTATAACAATTTTTTAATTTGACATCTGTAGCACTTTAAAACCGCATAGGTAGCTATACAGAGATTAAGAAGGAAGAAATTAATAGTGCTATGCTAACAGTAAGTAAGTCACTATTTTTAACTACTAATAGATACCTGGTAATTATTCAGTATGTAATAACAAAGTAATGGTTTGGTAGTTCATTCTAATATAAGTATTATAATGTTGCTGTGACATATACTGTATGTAGAACTATTAATTCATCTGATGATGTATAGCCAGCTGTTTGCACAATGATATATATCAATAGACAATGGCTAAAGTTTGAACTGAATGGTCTAAATGTAGTAAAATCAAATTTATTAACTTCCAGGAGCAAGTGTGTCAGATACTTGTTAGTGATAACTTGTTATGTAGAATGAAAAAGACATTGGTTCACAGACCTAGGCCCTGAGAACTAAGGGGAGGAAATCCATAAATGGGCATATGGGGAAAAGGTAATAGGAAATAAGGCGAAATTAGGTCAGTGTATTTAGAAAACATAAGAGGTGATGCCGATAAATAAGGTGATATGGCACCGTGGGACTCCAAGAAATACTGGGAACCAAAGAGGGGGCTAGGAGCGCTAGGGTATATATTGAGAAGATATCTGGGGCTCGCGGCTGAAGGTGGGTGTTTTTATTTTTGCAAGGACGTCGCGAGAGTTCTTGTTTTTCTTGATTGATTTTGCATGACATGCTCTTTTTGGGGGTTTTCATTTGTTACTTTCAATTTGGCAATTTCTCTTAAAGAATTGTTGGCTGATTGACCACAATAAAGAAGTTTTCTCATTCTCATCCAGGTCTGAGGAGTTTTCTCAGTATTTTTTGTAGTAATTATAGAGGTAACAGTTAAGTCTAACTAAAACAGTTTTTAGTAACCAAAAGGTCTAAGAGAAGAGGACACCCTGTGACGTGTCGGCTTGGAGACCGGCTCTGAGTTACGACAGTTCCTTCTGCATAATTGCCACAATCACAGAGGGATTGTTCACATAAATACATCACTCTGTGTATGTGTATAAAAAAATGTGTATATATATTTTTTCACTAGATAGTCAATACTGATTTGGAAAACTACTGCATGCACTTCCCACCTCAATCCAGACAGCAGCATTTGTCATTATCAGGCTAAAGACACACCGCTAACTCTTACACATATATTCTATATGTCTCTTAATACTTGCACTATTTGTATGGTAGTATTTTACGACTATAGTATTGTCCTAGTTGTAGTATTACTTATACTAGTTCTGTCCTCTGCTTGATCTTGAACATTAACTAACACTTGGCTTGTATTTACTTGTAAGCATCTGCTGAATTAATAAATGTAAATTTAATGTAAACATATTTAAAAGACTATATAAGACTATCCATTATTACCTAGTTCATACTTACCACACCAAGTATTGATAAATATTTTATACTAGTAAGCTGATTGTTCATATAGAAATATCCATTAGTATATATTAATATCACCGTGTGTTACCATTTACTTTTATTTCTTTTATGCAATTATCTGTTTTGTTGGCTGAGTTGAAAGTCTTTTAGTATTTTATTTTAAAGTCAGTATGTAGATATAAATATTGACATAATAAAACAGATAAGTAGACTACTGTCATATTATTTATACCTTGTTCTTACTATCGATTCTGCACTAAACATTAATGTACCTAAAGGTTGTCTGCTCTCTTTCCCTCCTTCTATTTGTCTCCCTTTGTCTATGGATCTCTTTGAGATTTCTACAAGCCCAAATGCTTGTAAATTTCATTTATCATGAGGGGGATACCTCTGGGCTGCTCGTTCAGATAAAATCTCATTTAATTTCCCCTGTGACTCATTTCCCTTGACACAGTACTAGCTGACACTGTGATTCAAGCTTATGCAAACGTGGACATGAGAGAAAGACATACCTGTGGGAAATAACATCAGTCACTATACAACACCATAGTGTATTCAGCCATTAAGAATATTTGAATGTTGGTGATATTGTCTATGAGATAATGTATATGAAAGACCGGCAGAGGCGGGGTATTGCCCAGATGACTGCTTACATGCTTTAGCTTGCACTTTATTTAAATGGCACACATGCAGGTAAGATGACATGATCTGCTGATGTTATATCCCACAGGAACGTCTTTTTCTCTGCTGTCCACTTTTGCAGAAGCTTTATCTTTTTTTTATGCCAGGGTTTTGCAAGGACACAAGTGATATTTCTTCAGGACAAGCTATTTCCCACTGTTTCTTCAGTATATATTATGGCTTGAATAGCTTGCGATTTCAATAATGGATCAGTGAAGATGGATGCATGAAATGAAACCAAAGGGTCTGGATTCCTACTGAGGAGCCATAATGGACTTCAGCACACACAGCCTGAAGCTTCTGCATTTACTTATGGCTATACTTTACAGAGGTGGCAATGATGAAGAAGACCTGTTGACTTTCCTATGTTTCAAATGGCTTCTATCAATCAGTTGACTGCTTTATCTTGCTTCATGATCTTTGTCCTGCTTTTAAAGCAGCAATGAGACTACATACAAATTCATTTCTGTATAATGCTATGCATCTCATCTATAGAGACATCTCCAAATATGAAACTGCTAAGAAACAGTAATATTAGAGTATTGCAGTAATACTGGGGTGTGTTCACTCCATTATTACTGCACGCAATATTGTTGAACATACAGTATTTACGCTGGCCGGCACTGTTTCTGTTTATTGTCATTTGTGTATTGTCTTTTTGTGTACAATAAGTCCTTAGCCACTTAGTTTTTGTTTAATGTAGCACCATGGTCCTGGAGAAACGTTGTCTCATTTCACTATGTACTGCAACAGCTATATTGTATATGGTTGAAATGACAATAAAAGCTTCTTGACTTGACTCTTGACTTGCTAAATTATGCTGTGTTTATGTTTGTAAATAATCCTCAAATGCCTAAGCTGATGAACTGCTTGCTCAAAATTGTACTATGCTAATGTTAAGCCGCACTTTTGTCTTTCAGGTACAATATAACATAATATAGAGCTATGCTTGTACACAAACCATATATAGATAAGGGAAATGAGGTAAATGAGGTCCACACTGCTCAATGTGCAGTACAGATGAGTATATTTAGTCATGTCAAATGGTCTTTACAGCATTTTTTATATGGCCGTCCATTATGATAAGCCTAAACTAAAATTTGAATTTTCAAGGGAATTTCAAATTATATACTGTCAAATATATAATAATATATATTATATTGTCAAATTATATACTGTATACAGTAAGTGCATTTTAAACATCTAACACACCTAAAAATATCTTTGCTCATTTTTGGTGCTCATTCGGAAGGTACCTGTTTTCTGGAGGTAACTGACTGAATAATTAGAAAAATTATATTTTGACTGTCTGATGCAAATTAAGGTGTTTAAATATTTAATTAAGAAAAAAAATCTTATTCAACATATTTTAATGTTTATAAGATTCCAAGTAAGACAAATATGTACCACTTGTAAATTTTGGAAGTCTTTCTGGGACATGGATATCTGTAATGTCCTTTTATTATTTCCTTTAGTTAAACCTTTTCAGTGAAGGTTGGAGATGGATGTGTTTAAAAAGTTTCACATGGCTGTAAACAAAATGCAGAGAAAGAAAACAGTTCTTCTTTCTCACCGGTGTGCATGTGACAACTAGTGAAACTGTGAATGAAGTTTTATCATGAATGCAGGTAGAACCTGTGAGTCTCATGAGATTTTTATCTCCAATTAGCATCATGCTAAGTGCAACTTTTCACAGTTAAAGGTGGAATTAGTTTATTCCAATGTGCGAATGGATTTACTAATTATTCTGTCAAAGTAATGACAAACATTAATGTACAACACCACAATGAAATTCTTTGTCGATATATATATATATATATCAGTTTACATTCTTTAAAAATAAATACATTTTTAAAAATTATATTTACGGCATTTGGAAAATATTCTTATCCATCTTTATCGATGAATACATTAACACTGGTTCAATAGGATACAGACTTAGTATAGCATCAACCAAAGCTGGTTTTGTTTTTTTTATTTTCTATATATATACTTCCTGAAACACTATTTTAAGTGTTTCAGAAAGAGGTACAGTAGATCTTCACCTGTCCTTTGAAGATAGCCAGTGACTCAGCTGTTCAGAAATGTAAGGGAAGTTCAGGCCAACACCGCTGTGCCAGAACAGAAGTAATCTTGCTAACCTCTTAGCCTGAAAGATGGCGGGACCATTTCCGCAGTGCTAGTAGCTCAGAGGGAGAGAGTTGCAGTGCAAGGAGTGACAAGAGCTTTGAGGTAAAAGGGAGCTCGTCCATTTTTGGCTTTTTAGACAGGCATTTTAGTGTTTTGAATCTGATTCGTGCAGCTTCCAGAAACCAGTGGAGGGAGCACAGCAGTGGGGTGCTTTGTAAGAACTTAGGCAGGTTAAGAGCAAGTCATGCAGCTGCATTTTGGATTATTTGCAGAGGATGTATTGCGTTCATAGGTAGATCTGCCAGCAGTGAATTGCAGTAGTCCAATCAATCAATCAATCAATCAGTTGAATACTGAAGAGATGTTGTGGAGCATTCTTGTGCAGAAACTTCAAGCTTTTCATTGTAGAAGGAATTCTTGGCAGATGTCGCACCTGATGAGAACTGGGCCAGGAGAGTAAAGTGAGAGGCAAGATCTGTGTCGAGTTGTAATTTCTTCCAATTTCTCTCTGCTGATCTTAGTTCTCTTCTATCGCTGCGTAACACATCTGATAGCCTATGAGCAGAACAAGTAGTCATATTGGGTTTAGTGGACAGAGGACAGGTTGAGGAAAAACAGGAGAAAGTGTCTGTGAGTCCAAGGGTAGTGAGGAGAAGGAGTCAGAATCAAAAAGAGTGCCAGAAGATACAGAGTAAGGGGAGATATAGTGGAGGTAAGGGCAGATAAGAGAGACATGCTGCTACTCACATACAAGGGCTCTTAATGGTTTAGATCCCATGTATCTAACTAGTCTTCTAACACGTTACAATCCTTCATGCTTTCTGAGATCACAAAACTCAGGACTTCTGGTAGTTCCAAGAATATCAAAGTCTACTAAAGGTGGTAGATCGTTTTCATATTTAGCTCCCAAACTTTGGAATTGTCTTCCTGATAGTGTTCGGGGCTCATACACACTTTCCCTGTTTAAATGTAGATTAAAAACTCATCTCTTTAGTCTGGCGTACACATAATACATCCCATAATACTGTGCAATATTATATCAGACTTGCAAATATTAACAGCAGATATGTTAATCCCTCTCCACTGCTTCTCTCTTTCTACCCATCCCGAGGCATCCAGAAACTGTACCAGCTCCGATCGTCTTTCGTACGATGAAGTTTTTGGACCTCCACTGAGATGAGGCTGACTCAGCGAATCCTGAGGCATCTAGAGAGCTATCAGCTACAGTTAGACTCTGCTATACAAAAAAGATGTGAACTCCATGTGATCCTTCGCATCTATACAACTTCTGTTTGACTGTATTTTTATAATCACACCCTCCAGTGTCACCCATATGAGGATGAGGTTCCCCATTGAGTCTGGTTCCTCTCAAGGTTTCTTCCTTACCATCTAAGGGAGTTTTTCCTTGCCACTGCTGCCTGAGTCACCTCAGATTTGCTCATTGGGGATAAATATATACACATTGTGAACTAAATATATATTAACCTTTTGTTCTATGTTTATGTTCTGTAAAGCTGCTTTGAGACAATTGTAAAAAGCGCTATACAAATAAACTTGAATTGAATTGAATTGAACATGTTGAAAGCTGGTTTTAGGTCTGATAGACAATTTAGACAAACCTGAATGCAGCACCTCAGAAGTGTTAGTAAAGTAGTTACTGTATCTTAGATGTAATGTCCTTCCACAGCATCTGTTTGCAAGCTCACACATAGCCAAATTAAAGGAAAGGAAATGAAACACAAACATTATAAACTGTATTTTATTATAAAATATATTTTTTTTTATAAATGTTCAGAATCAGGAAATTTATTTCAAAATCTGGAACTTGTTAAAAATTTTTATTCTGATTTTACTGTACAGTATATTCTATTTGTCTCTGCTGTAATTTCTTGTAATCCAACATTTTCCACAGGTCTCCTATAGTTTACATTAAAAAAAAAATGAAAGCTCCAGTGTCTCTGTACTTGACTAATCTTAGGGCAAAGTGCTTATGCCTTTAATCCTGGAGACTAACTCAGCACATGGTGACTGCTCGGTACTCGTTACTCCTGTGGCAACTGTTCATGTGATGTGTAGCAATGTGATTTTTTTTTTTTCAATTTGCAAGTGATCACCATGGAACCGATTTTGTCAAGCATGGTGTGAGAACTCAAAAACAGAGATCAGATTTATCTTCTCTCATGTGCAGTACATCCCTGATCCTAGTTAATCATCCATCTGTGTTGGAGAGTGAAAGCAAAGGTAGGAAATTATTTGGCATGTCACACAAACTGATCTTAGGAAATGAAAAGAAAAAAAAAAATCCTATCAGGGCATAGTATAAATTTTTTTTTGCGCTGAAGTTCCAGTGCTTGCTTGTGCAAAATCGTATTTTTCTGCATCACCCTGAACATGGTTTCCTCCATATTTTATATTATTTCTGTTATTTCTGTTATAATACTTAATACTTGCTCAGTCATGAAGTCACATGATAGAGAGCTGTCAAATAATTTTTTATAAGAAAATGGGATTTGGGGTTCAGCTGGGATCTCGCCGAGTAAAAGCGTAAACAATGTGTGAGTTTCTTCTGTGTGCTCATTCAAACAACACAACACAGTTGATCACAAGCAGTAATTGTTGTTCAGTGGGAAACGGTCAGTGATTCTGAGATAAAGGCTGTGTAATATGAACCTGGCCTAACAGATACTACTGCTAACACAAGAACAGTAATAATAATACAACAACAACAACAACAACAACAACAACAACAATAATAATAATAATAATAATAATAATAGCTAGCATACATTCTGAATGTAAAACATGTTCCCATGTCTGTGTTTGCTATAGAAATTATGAACTATATTGCTTCATAAGAATATTTACAAAACAAACACTTGCTCAATATAAAGTCTCATTATGATAACGTTTGCTTTAGACAGACAATCAGCTATGCCAGACTGATGATACACATATCTTAATAATAATAGAGTAATTTTGCTAACTACTTACTCTGTTGTCATGTAACAGTGTTCAACATTGCATTTAAACTACTTCTGGGTTATGAATACGTTGAAACACAAGTAGAAAAAATCTGTGTGTGTGTGTGTGTATGTGTGTGTGTGTGTGTGTGTGTGTGTGTGTGTGTGTGTGTCTGTGTCCTTAGTGATAAAAACACAGTTGCAAAATCTAAAATTCTTTCCAAATCCCGAACTTTATTATATTAGTCTTCCTTACAGCCTAATAATGATTACGGATTTAGGAACCTCGTGTTGGTGTTGGAATTAAAAATAATAATAATAATAATAAAAAAACTAGCTTCTGCTGAGAGAACATACAGTATAGCCTCCTTGATAAATAAATGATGTGCATTATTATGTTAACATATTATGTAGTGTAATCCTGTGATTTAATTTAAAGAGGTGTCAATTATATCATTTCAGACTTCCAACAGTAATCACAATTTTATTCACAAGGAACACTTTAGACAACGTGAAAAAATCCACCAAAACTTGACAACTTGGAGACTCTCACAGATGCTGTGGAGAATCAGACGTTCTGCGGTGACGTTCCACATACTTTACATTACGTTTCCACAAAACTTCATTACAGCGCGCGTTGGTCAACATTTTACATTTATAGTCCTTAAAAAAAATCATGTAATACCTGTATGCTCAGGTCAATGGCTTCCAACAGAACAATTTGCCTATTTATTGAATTCCACTTGTTTTTTTTAGTTATTTAGTTATTTTGCTATTATGACATCTTGCAACATTGAATTTTAATAGCTTCAATATGAAACAGATCAGTCTCAGAGTTGAACTACCTCTAAAGTCAAACCCGTCTGGTTCTGGTGCTTTGCTGTTTGTGCATTTGTTGTTCTGACAATCCAGAGATCAAATAAAAACGCTTCAATGGGTTTCATTTACTTAGTCAGATCCGGTGGCATATTGTGTCATTGTGCAGTTTGACTTGATTCCTGTCAAGAAGGCATTCTGTAAAAACAAAATAGTTTATTTCAAATCCTATTGAGGCTTCATCTCATCTTTCTCAGCCTCATTCGGTTTTCCTTATCACGCTTCTTGAGGCTGCTAACAAACTGGGAGAAAAGCAGCTCCTGGTCCTTCTGCTTGGGGATACGTTTGAAGCGCGGGTCTCGGCCGAACTTCTCCGAGAACTCTTTGAAAGTTGACCTATATGGAAATAGAAGGAATAAATCAGCAAGGCTGTCACAGGCTGCTGGAGCCATCCAATTTTCCATTTCAGTGCAGTGATGATATACTGTTGCTCATTCGTACATGTGCTGCTCATCTCCCTGTGCTGCCTTTGTGATTTAATACAGGTTTGGTTATTGTTGATCTGGTGGCTGGATATGAACTTGAGTTGAGTTCTGATCTAGTTTCATTCTGGGGACTAAAAGAAATGGATACAAGGGAATCATCAACATCCAGACATGTTTAGCAATCCTTTCACGTTAGCTTACTGTGTCAAACTTTGGCTTTGAGTTCAGTGCTGACTCAAAACTTACAGTTCATAATGGTGTGGATAAGGACTTAAAAGGTTCAGCGCCTTAGCTGAAATGTAAGATAATTCTTCTCTCATTATTTCAGTATCGGCACATTTTAAATCACATTTTCCTCATTAAAAAAAACACAGTTAATATTAATACTCGAATAAAGTTTCCGCCAGTTACTTATCAATTCTGTAAAAGGGAAATGTGTCATGGGTAGGAATCAGAAAGCATATTGTGAACGTAGGAATAAGTAAACCTTCAAACAGACTCGATTTTGAATTCACTCCTCGTGAGAACTAGCAGAAGAAAACAAGATCAAACATCCCAAGTCAAAGCTTAGACCTGTGCCACAGATCACATCTATTATTAACACAATAGATGAATATATAAATTTCAGGTCAAGATTTTGGGACAATGTCTTTCCTCTCTGGTACACTTTGTGCTAATATAACAACTGAGATAATAAGAATATCGAACAGGAACATACTTGGATGTAATTTTGGATTCTTCCAGTAATTTCCTGAACTCCTCTTTTGCCTGCTGTAGTTTGTTCTTTCTCTCTTTATACTCTTCTTTTATCCTTGCTTTGGCAAACTGATCAAATATCTGCAATGGAATAGAGACACAGGATTTGGATCCCAGATTGGGAATTAAAGTGACACATAGGTTTGTAATTTCAAAAAGTGAAAATCTTTAACCTAGTCCTACCTGCTTCCTCTCCTCTGGTCCCAGAAGCAGGTAACGTGGGTCAAACACAATCTTGTGTAATTCTTTCTCCCATGTTGAGAATGCAGACACCTGATATTCAGATGAAAATTTGAATGTGTGTGCAATCATTACTAAAGGCATTAATATCAAATATAAATTCTTGCGTCTATTTCAGCTAATAATCAGTCTATCGTGTAGCAAAGAGAACTGAAATATCTTGAAAATAATATTTGATCTAGAGGTTTAATCCAGAGACTGTGATCTTCATTTTAACTCAGAAATTAACACTCAAACTTACGCTGAATTTTAACAAGGCCCTGGAGCCATATTGAATGAAATTCACCTCTGCTGGAGTTCGTATAACTTTATACTGTGGCTTAATAAAGGTTTTTTTTAAGTGCTTTTAGTGCTCTCACCCCTCTCTCTAGGAGCATCTCTCTGAAGTGCGTGATCCGCAGTTCGAGTGGTAGGATCATCTGATTGGACGCTGTGCACCTCTCTGTATTCTGCTCCTCACTGGCAGACACAGAATTGCTAGATGGCTCTTCCATTCTTAATTGGAAGACATAATGAAAAAGACATCTGTTCAACCTGTCGAATATATCATGGGTGCTTTCCTCTATTTGTTCCTTACAGTCTGCAGTGCACAGTCTGCTATTCAAATGAATTACAATTGCATCAATGTCAATAACACTCTGTAAAAATCCAATCTCACATGTTACTATGCAAGACTAGAATGGCAGTTCAGAATCAAAATTCCTTCTCACGTCAGTAGAATTGTAATAGAGTTCACATGGAAGTGGATATATTATGACAGTCAGTATCTGTCATTTATCTATTTAACTTGATCAGGCTTTGACGTTCACTTTGTGAGGAAAGCACAATTAGCTATCAGAGCTTTTCACATATACAGTATTAGGCAGGCTGACTGTTTTTACCAGTGTGTGCTTTTTAAACTGACTTCTTACACATGATCTTTGCAGAAACAAAGCTTGTGCAAGATTAGCAAATAAAACATTTCCAGATGCCCAATTTATTTCCTTCCTTCCTTCCTTCCTTCCTTCCTTCCTTCCTTCCTTCCTTCCTTCCTTCCTTCCTTTCTTCCTTCCTCCCTCCCTCCCTCCCTCCCTCCCTCCCTTCCTTCCTTCCTTCCTTCCTTCCTCCCTCCCTTCCTCCCTCCCTCCCTCCCTCGCTTGCTTGCTTGCCAGATATCAGTTGCTCCAACATGAATCAATTGGTTCATTAAAGCAGTTCACGCATTACATGCAGTGCCTAATGTGTGAGGTTTTTTTTTTTTCTCAATGAGAGACATACTTGTTGCGTTTGGATTTCAAAATATGGTCTCCTTCCTCATCACCCTCATCCTCATCATCGGCTGAGGGGGAGTTTGAGCTGTCCTCTGCAGGTAACAAAAAATAAAATCATCATCATAATAATAATAATAATAATAATAATAATAATAATAATAATAATAATAATAAATGAATAAATCATGCTAAAGCTTTATGCAAGTGGCATTGTACTGTTAGTAAAATACTGAACAGTTGATTCTGTAATACTAGTGGAAAGCTAAAGAATATTCTTTTAAAGGCCACTAAAATATTCAAATGCATTATGAACAGACTGTTTATCGCTTCTTTAAGGCAAGTAATTTTAAGAACTTTTACTAAGAAGCATATAAAAATAAAAAACAATGTGTAAAATACCTTAAAAAGGGCAAAAAGCAAATAACATTGTTTCTCTACTCATTTATTTTGTAGTTCCCAACACACATATTCTGTCTATTGCTATGATCTTATTTAATATCTGACCATCAATGGTGAGCTTGTCAGCAGGCTAAATTAAAATGAGGCAAAACATTTCACTTTTTCATAATACAAATCAATATAATAAAATCTATCTGTTTTGTCTGAATTGAAAGTGTCAACATCAATAACTAATCACCCAGAGACTGCAATAAGACTTAATCAATAAAAGTATACAAGCTTCAGGGAAATGTAGTCAGCCATGTAATAACTTCCAGACAAGATCTGAACTAATTCAATATGTGCAGAGGCAGAAACATGAGATTAGCTCTTATTAGCTAATCCATGTGAACAGCAATCAATTGTGGATTTTTTCTGGGGCATTATCCTTCTCAACAGCATTATGATTACACAGGGATTGTGAGTGAGATGAGTTTGTCGAACTGATACATGAAATGGATGGTTTGGGGTTTAACGTTTGCACCCTACCGATCAATTCCTTGGTAAATAGTCACATGTTTACCAGCCTAATCTATTGATAATCTGTCCTTCAATAAAATGTTGGCTAACTGCCATGGTAGCAGGCTCAGAAACTGGCAAAAACAAAAACATAGTAATGTTGGACACCATACTAAATACATAACCGTACCCGACATGTCCTTCTTGCGTTTATGTGGAGGATCTTCAATGATTTTGTTGAGGTCCCCCCTGTCTTTTAGATCCACTGGTTTTTCCCATACAGACAGCTGCATGGTGGGGTTGAAGAAGAAGACTCTATCATCTCCTGTCCACACCACACACCTGGAAACACAAAGAGAGTTGAGGTGACACACACACACACACACACACACACACACACACACACACACACACACACACACACACACACACACACACACATACACACACACAAACAAAAAAGCTAAAGAGACTCATAATTACACACAAAGAAGCTGGAACTACAGTCAGAGCTTTTGTAATAATAATAATTAAAAAAAAATCATCACCTATTGACCAATCAGAATCGAGCAGAATCAAGCACTTGATCAATCCAAAGAACACTTGAAAACATTTCACTTTGTCACGAGGGAATTTATTAGATGATATGCATACAGTTAGTGTTGGCGGTATGGTTCTGTTCTGGGAATCCACCGTGCGCATGCATGGACAGAGCGGGGAGAGCAGCGACTAGAAAATAGTATAGACCCCTCTTATAACAGAACCACTAAGCATGCGTAGTATTGATATGATCGCTTACGTGTATTTGGAAAGTTATAAATGAATGGATAGATAGATAATTAAATAATTAGAGAGAGCGGGAGGGAGATTGAAAAATATGTCAAGATTTATGGGGTTAACACGGGTTCCGGCATGGTGGAGTCAGGGTTGGAGTAGGGAGTTTAGATCGCGGCAGCAGCGAAGCGCTACAACGGCTCTATGAATGGGAATTTAAATGGTCGGGAAATATTGATGTCGTATACGGATTGGTGCACGTCGTGGACAACCGATTAACGGCTTGACAACGTGGACAGCTGATGCACGCTTGACAACGTGGCCTGCCAGAACTAACGCGATGCTTGATTTAGCCTCATCTCAACAGCATAATAGAGACAATATATAAAGTGAAAATTCAGTTTAAAAAATTAGACCAATTCCTTAGAAAATTGCCTTTCACCTCTTGCTGTACACAAAATATCTACAGCACGACTCGATTCAGACACTTCCTGACCCGGACACATGTTGCAGTGCCGAGGAGTGTTGAAAGAAATTTATTGTGACTTCATACTGAGCATGACAAACACATTCTGACATTTTATTTTGACTCACATCACCAGATCTAAGCAGCCTGCTGAACACAGTCATGCAAGCTTTCAGTAAATACTATAAATCCTACCTTTCAATAAAGTCAGCATGCTCTATTTGTGGCATTATTTCTATTACAAAACAGATGGTAGATATCTGACACTTTGTTTGTCTTGACTACATTAATAAGTTCACCAATAAAACTTCAGTCAATTTACAACCAAGTATTAAGCAGACTCAGGACCCAAATAAACTCTATACTTTAAATCACCTTAAGGCTTTGTGCTATATGACCATTTCAGGAGGTAAATAAACACACTGCAGCTTTGGCAAGAGTCTTTCTGAGCCACAGTCTTCCACAATATGTATCAGCTAAAGTCTGTCAGGTGATTTCAGCCTCATGAGTCAACAAAAACTGACACAGACAAACAATTGTGCCTGCTTTAAACTGAGTTTGTGCTGAGGAGGAAAGCGGCTTGGGCTAGGGGATGTTGAGCCAGAGGGAAATAATGGGGTTGCACTACGTCAGTTTTGTTCTGATTCAATTCTGAGATAGGGAGATATTAAATGAGTTAAAATCTGCTGACGGTGCAGAAGAGATGGGGAGGATATTAGCTTGGACACATAACAGGGATCAAGTGTGATGCAGGAATGATGATGTAAATTTCCTGAATTGTAAAAGTTTAGGTGCTGGTTTAAGGATCGCATGTGTAAACTTTTGTGCAAATTTTTTTTAAACATTTGCAAAAAAATGCCCCAGCTGATTTACTAACATTGTTTTTTTTTTAATTGTGTCTAAATGTGTAAAACAGCATGTCTTGCATTTAGCATCCTTCGGTAATGATTTGAGTATTTCTATTTAAAAGAGGAAAAGTGCACAGTGTCAAGACAAGTAGGAAGATAATAGCACTTGCAGTGTAACAGTGTAGCATGTACTGTAAGAGATGCTGAAAAGAGAATGGATGTTTGGAGGATGTGTGCGGAGGAAAGCCAGGTCTTAAATCTGAACATTTCTAACATAATAAGACATAATTAAATCAATTACATAAGGTTTATAAAATAACAAAAAAAATCTAATCTTTATAATGAATAAACATCCCCCTTATATATTTTCCAATAGAATATAAACACATCTTTCTTTTTTTTCGTGATTCGGTCATTTGTTATGATTATACTGTGCTTAATACACTATTACATGTAGGTGAGGCAACAAACCACATCTTAATAACAAACCACATCTCAAAATTGTTACTTAACACACGACACGTTCACAAACGGCACAAACATTTTATAGCATTCACACACATTAAGAGAATTTAATAGAAGTTAATGAAAAAGAGTCCTAATATCAATAACATACGAATGTGAAATAATGAGCACTTACCATGGTGATCCCGGCACTGGGGTGGATGCAACTGGCCGTTTGTCTTTAGAAGAGTTGTCAATATCCAGGCTAATCTGAAACTGCTCATCCTAAAGACACACACACACACACACACACACACACACACACACACACACACACACACACACACACACACACACACACACACACACACACTTCCGAATTACTGTTTTACAGATTAATTTCTGACCTATAAAGAATTAAATATATTTTTATTTAAAGCGATGTTTGGCTTTTAAATTGTTTTAAAATTCATTTTTAAAAACAAATAAATAAATAAATTCATAAAAGTGACCTTTAATTCACTAGTTCCATCCTCTTTAACCGCGATAAACCCGTAAGTCCTCCACCAGTCGCCTCACCATCTCAAAAAGGTCTTATCCCCAATTAATGTTTATTCGCTGTGCACTCATTCTCCACTGATTATACAGACGTGATGTTTAATTAACTTTCCTTGCACAAGGGTTAGGAGGCTAATCCCAAAATGTAGAGTAGATATTACTGTGCGATAAACGATTTAGACATGTTCAGCTCTCGATAACGGGCAGACAGCAGTCAATTACTAAAACCCTGGCTGACCAAATGACACGGATTACCAATTCTCCACACTGAGGGCTGCTGGATAGCACAATGTCTGGCTAAATTAATTGGTGTTATGAGGAAATCTGGCTAATTACAATGTCTGGAAAGGCCAATAAGTGAAACTGTGTACAACGTTAAAAAGACAAGGACCTTTATACAGACTGCAACTAGCTATTTAACTCTACATGAGTTTATAAATAAACTGTTAGATTTAAATGAATTTAGTGGCAGTGGAGGTTTAAAATATATCCCAGGTAAAGTATTGTTCTTAACAGTATATTTCCAGGCTTATGTATATTTCAAATGTGTAAATGTAAAATAAAATACAACTGACTACATTTCCATTTCCATTTCCATCCAAGAGGTGTTGACTTTTCCTAAAATAATTGCTAAAATAAAGGGCAATTTTAGATGTCAAAATAAAGTGAATCTTTACCATTATAACTCTTGACTATGAAGTTACATATCTTATTATGCACTATGTATTGTGTTTCCTTGTCATTTTATCGTACACGGAAACACTGCCTTTTTTATTATTTACAGTATTACAGTACACATTTACAGACCAATCATAGAAAATAATTAAACATTATTTTGGAAGTTAAAGACCAAGAAAATTAAACTTTCTTGCAAGTCTGACAAGAAAGAATAAAAGCATAATGTATGAAAAAAAGATAGATAGATAGATAGATAGATAGATAGATAGATAGATAGATAGATAGATAGATAGATAGATAGATAGATAGATAGATAGACATACAATTTTAACAGCTAAAATATTTATAAGTAATACATATAATTTAAAACGTCCTGTTCAGATCTGAGTGTTAAGGTGCATTGTGTACATTGTGTAGTATAGGTCAGAACATCAAGGGATGTCAGCATTGACTAGAATGTGTTGTATACTATGCTAATGATACCTGACATTAAGTAATATATTTAATATATATAAATACTGTAGTTTTCTTGTACAAAACTCTGTTCTCATCTACTGAGGATGTTTTCAACCTGCCTAAGTTCTCGCATACCACCCCGCTGCTGCGATCCCTCTACTGGCTTCTGGTAGCTGCACGCATCAGATTTAAAACACTGATGCCTGCCTACAACGCTAAAAATGGACCAGCTCTCTCTTACCTCAAAGCCCTTATCACTCCTCGCACTGCACCCCGCAACCTCTGATCTACCAGCACTGCTCGACTGGTTCCACCATCTCTCAGGGTAAGAAGTAAGTGTACTACAAGACTCTTTTAGAGGTAGTGGAATGAACGTCCCCTAGGGGTCCGGACAGCTGAGTCACTGGCTATCTTCAAACAGCGGTTGAAGACCTACTTATTCAGGAAACACTTCAAGTAGCACTTCCTTCCCTGTCTGTTGGATACATGTTTATAAAAACAAAACAAAAAAACCTTTGAACAATGTTTTAGACTCATGGTATCTTAAGCATGTAACCTAACGAACCAGAGTTAATGTATCCAATGATGAAGACTTAACACTTCTGTACGTCGCGCTGGATAAGGAGGCGTCTGCCAAATGCTGTAAATGTAAATGTGTAAGGTTCCCAGGAGGAAGAGATGTCACTATTTTTATTTTTCTAATGTATACTTTGTAAATGTTTTTTTTTACCTGTATACTTGTATAGAAGAAAGAATTAGAAAAGCTCTCTATTAATGAGGCATGCACTCATGAATCCAGCAGCATGAGGCTCTTGCATTTACCACCGAAGCTTTGCAATACACATGACCACAACACAAGGAGAGTTTTCTGTCTTTTCTCTACATACTGTATATGAAAAAAATGAAGCCATCTTGATTTGGACACTAAATGTAAGCATCTTTATTATATTGGTTTTATTATTAAGCAGTTTTAATTCATGCCAAAACCCAGATATGGAAATTATATGAACTGCACAGTTGTGCCAATTTAGAGACTACTAGAGGTTACACCGAAATAATGATCAGAAAGAGCTAATGATCGAGAAAATGAATGATGTTCACAAACCTCGACTTTGTCCTCCGGTGTTGAATCAGAGTGAAGCACCAATGCTCCTGTGCACGATGGCTTTCTCATTTCCAGTTTCTTTTCTAAGAAGAAGTAAGAAAATGTCAAGCCTTCACCACTTCATCTTGTTTATCTTTTTTTTTCTCTTTAAATTCTCATCAGTCTTAGGCATTTACTGTACAATCGGCATGTTATGGGAACTTGCATGCTAAACCACACTTCAGTCCACAAGAATGACAATGTAATTTAAAGTGGTGTTAAGTAGGCTAAGTAAAGTACTTTAAGCATGCAGTTGGTCCACCAATCAAATCTTCATTCATAAGCAATCTAGACAAAGCAAGAACTGAATGAAAATTGTGCAAAACTTTGTGTGTGTGCGTGTGTGTGTGTGTGTCTGTTTGGGTGTCTGCTTGTGTGCTAAATAAAATAAGAAAATCTAACTACTTTTCATTCACTTGCCAATCATATATTCACCTCTACACATCTGAACTCTTTTGTGTAACAAAGTGTTCTTTCTTCCCGAATAAGGTATGAAAATCGTAACCCTTAGAGCCATAGCCTAGTTTTTTACTATCTTCGGTTCTAGCTTTGCTACTCCAAAAGAAACACTCAATGCATAATCCATTTTTTGCATCTTAAGCTACACAGTGATTGTATGATAAGATGAACGAGTAGCATATTTATAGGAGACTTTCAGGAATTTGAATTGGCTAGAATTGTCTTAATGATCTTTACTGGGTTAGAATACAATTGGTGCCATACTGTTGTATTAAAATAACCAACAAGCTTTTTCTTGTTTATGGTCAAAAAGACTATGACATTTGATATGATTTAGAAAGTAATAAGAACTTTCATTTGAAACTGGAATATAAAACGTGTGTGTGTGTGTGTGTGTGTGTGTGTGTGTGTGTGTGTGTGTGTGTGTGTGTGTGTGTGTGTGTGTGTGTGTGTGTGTGTGTGTGTGTGTGTGTGTGTGTGTGTGTCTCTTTTGCTGGTGGCCAGTGATGACAATGAACTATACTCTTCGTCATCCCCAATGAATGACATGACCCTGTCCCATGCCTTCCTGACCACCACCTTTTTATTTTTTCCCTTTCTTTTGTTATATATAGCTCAGAGTTACACTGTCCATGTTATTTTGAAATAAGAAGAGCGGGTGTTTGTCAGCTTGTAAGACGTTAAACAGTATCAGTATCTGACATTTCAGGTAAAGCCACTGTCTCAATTTATCTATCAAAGAATTCTCCAACAGAATATTTCTAAATTGTGGGGACTTTTCATTTCAATTTGGGAAATTTTGTCAAATCCATGGACACATGAGAAAATACAGATATCTCTTGCATTTAATCTTACTCTTTGGGGTGTGAAGACATTTGAACCTTTATAACCTCTGGTTATTGATGTGAAGCAATTCAGCGCAGGGCCACTGCCGGAGCTCATTCCACAGCTTCTGGGGGTTATTATTGTTCTCTTTCGTTGACATTTGGTCATTGTTCTGACTGCAAAGCACCGTGAGGTTCGTTTCAGGAGGCAATGTGTTTTCCATGTTTAAATCATTGCATTCAGAAACTCCTGACTCCACTAAGACCTCTTAAAAAAACCTGTGTGAATACTTAATAAATACCCATCTCTGTGCATTTGGACTGGAGACTTTACATTATACTGTACTAAAGTTAAGGAATTTCAGTTAAAATGGTCTTGGTGTACAATAAAACTTGGAGTACTGCATATAAAATTCAATTAATTTCATCTCCAGTATGATAAAATCCTACCTGGAAATCAATAAGGAAACATGCATGACAGAAAGTGGATACTGCACCATGCCGATATCTGTACACATCGTTCAACAAAAATCTATTCGATAGCAGCAAATCAGTACAATGACAATTTGAGTCTGACTGATATCTGATTCTGTCCTTTAATAAATGATAGGTCCGTTTTTCTGTTTGCTCGCCATTAATCAATCCTAACCAAGATAGAACTATGATATACTGTACAGTATATAATTGTTATAATTCTTAGAATGCAAAAAAAATATAATAATTATGTCACAAACACTTGTATTTATTAGAGGCAACAGCTAAAGATGAGGAGAGATAATCATTCAAACTTTTTCTGACTTTTTTTTCATGGTAAATGATGTTTCAACAAGTCATCTAAACTTTATTTACCCTAGAGTATTAGGATAAAATTTATAAGAAACTATATGGGAACTATTTTGTTTATCCATCTATACATCAATCCGTCCATCCAGCCATCCATCCTAAATTAGACTCAATCTATTTCCAAGTGTTTTTTAACTTCTTTTAATTAAACTGTCAAATTATTATTTATTTTTTTCCTAATTTGTCCCCAAACTGTCTATTTTAATAAAACTTTCTATTTGGCATTTCTAACAGTATCAATCTTCACATCACTCACATCACAAGGTCTGTCTTTCACAGCATGTGATCATCTGCTCAGCACTAATGAAAGGAATTCTCTATCTGACAGACAACAAATGAGGCTCAACTCACTGGAATATAACAGGAACATGATTTTGTCTGATGATGTAACTGTGAGCCAAATGTGGTACTGTAGCTAATCATAGCAAAATATTGGGGAGTGTATGGGTATGGAAAGTGTTTTGGAATTGAAATCCTTGCTTTCTTCACCTTGACTGATGATTTCTGAACCAATAATTTTGGGGTAAAATGTTTACTTCACATTATCTATTTATATTTCAAATGATTTACTCTCGGGGGGCACGGTGGCTTAGTGGTTAGCACGTTTGACTCACACCTCCAGGGTTGGGGGTTCGATTCCCTCCTCTGCCTTGTGTTTGTGGAGTTTGCATGTTCTCCCCGTGCCTTGGGGGTTTCCTCCGGGTACTCCGGTTTCCTCCCCCGGTCCAAATACACGTAGTTTGTGAATGTGTGAATGAATGAGAGTGTGTGTGTGTGTGCCCTGTGATGGGTTGGCACTCCGTCCAGGGTGTATCCTGCCTTCATGCCCAAAGATGCCCAAATGAATGAATGAATGAATGAATGAATGAATGACTTACTCTCTGGTTTATTTCCAGTTTATACCCTGCTTTAACCTAAATATGGATGCTGTGAATATAAAAACTTGTTTAGTGTGCTTTACTGGATCACTCCACATTAGCAGAATGGAAAGAATCCGGTGGTAACACGATGCGTATCCGCCTTGCAAATAGTAGATGTGAAAGGCTTGTAAATTTACTGAGAAAAAATGACCCTTGTGTAACCCGAGTTGCAATATGTGGTAGCGGCAGTAAACTTGCAACAAATAAACAGTATTTGTTGGTGAATCTGGTTGCTCTGCATAGTCTGGCAGAGGTTCAGACAGTTCGATCGCTGAGGCCTTGCTCACCTGGAGCCTTTTTATCTTTCCAGTCACCAGTTAGAAGGGTCACAGCAGGGGCAGAGAGGGCCCTCATAGCAGTGAGCTGTGTGGGCAGAACAGGACTCAACAGTCCTTCCCATGTGCTGCGAGGTCCTATAGAGTAAAAAAGAGAAAACAGAATTAGAGTGTGCCAGAAAAGATAGATTGAATCTTACCATCACCATCATCTCTTTCTCTCTGTTTTACTTTTTCCTTCTCCTTCTTACATTTTCGAGGCATTTTGCTGACATGGTTTAAGTCCATTTTAAGAGAAGGGTGATAAAACCTTTTTCCTATGATGCAATATTTCTACTCTGATAGGTGTGGCCTCTTCCAGAATCACCCCACCCCACCCACAGGGTACAAAGGCTCAATAAATCAGTTCAATAAATCAGATGCCATGTCCTTTACACCCTTAAAATCTGAACCCAAATGAACACCTACAGTATCAGTTTGGTACTACTGGGTCAGCTTGAACCAGTCTGAACCATTCTCCTCTGATCTCTCTCATCAACAAGCTGCTTTCTACCTGCTACCATTTACTGGACCTTTTTTGTAAACTCTGTATACTGCTATATGAGCAAAATTCCCAAGAGATTAACATTTTATTTGCATTTCAAAACCAGCCTATCTGTAACCAACAACCACATAGCGTACATATACATATATACACACTTATCAAACACAGGTGGATTATAAGATTATACATTTTTCTAATTGTAGGATTGAGTGTATACTTATTGAGTGTACATTATTGTTTTTATCTTTCTTAATAAGAATTTTCTAATGGGGAAACCCTACATATAACCATTACGGGACAAATGAAATACCCGTATATGGGTTATACATTTGCTAAAAGCGTATCTAATGAATCCCTCATCGTTTATTCATTCCATGTACATGAGTTTGACTTTACAGCTCACCCCCCCCCCCCCCCCCCTCATAAATGCATGACAGATTACTGCATCAAGGTCTATAGTTGTAGGATTCCTCCCTCGGGATACATTAAACTTTCCTGCTTATGTTGTTCTTATGTGTAGACTAAATATTAATGATGCTTGTGATGTCCTTCATTACCATTAATACCCACCACCTTTTTATATCTTATGCCTAATGAGAATTTTCTTCAGCCGAACAATTTGCATACAAAGTGTAGCTCATGCATTCTTAGTATGAACCTGTCAGTGATTGTTATCTGTGTTGAAACAGACAAGTTTTTGATTAGCCTCAATGCTTGTATGTTGTGTGGGCTTGGTCAGAATCTTTAAAGACTCATCCAGTAATATTGCTTTTGGCTAAACAGCATGTCCACATCAATAATTGCCACTACAGCAACATAACTATTGCCTATTACTATCTGTCAGGGGTTATGTTAAGGGATTAACCTTAAACTTTCCCATTTTCTTGTGAGTTTACATTGCTTATGGAACTTAAAAAGTAGTCAAAGAAATTAAGTTCAGGGCTAATTATACATAAAAAAAAAACAATTGGACCAAACTAAAGGTTTTGAGAAACTCTGCTTTTTTTTAAGCAATATATTCATATTCAGTCCTAAGAGCCTACAGTCGATGTCAAACATAATTAACCTTTCCAAATATGACTTCTTCTTTTCTCCCTACTAAGCGAAAAGATGTATAAAATGCCTGAATTTTTGTCTGTTGAATAGAATTCACCAAATTAAACGTTAATCCATTAACTACAATGTTCAATGTTTAATCTTTAATTTGTGTACTTGTGTTATATTCAAATAGCCTGTATGTTAGGTCTTAGGTTTAAAATATGATCTTAAACATTTTGGACAAAAATGACATCTGATGCTTATGACATTGAGCCGCAGCACATTTTTAAACCATCTAAAAGCCTGAAATGAGTGTTTCATACCTTTGAGCTATCCCTGAGTCATCATCCGTGACAATATCAACCTGAAAATATCCAAGGATGAATATCATCCTAGCTGTGTTATTGATTAGCGGTTATTTAAACTGCAAGGGCATGCCATCCCTTCTTTATTACAATAAGCAATTCATATATGTTAAGTGCTATTATAATGTTATATAAGTGCTATTCACAATTCTGATTGTGAGAAGGCGTTGACACATTTCCTATAATAGCATCTCAGCCAGTACCTCAACAACTCGCTGTTATAATATATGGTACCGAGTTACACAGAGAGAGTAAAATTGTATGGCCATATTGGAATGGATGTTCCTGATATGATAATTTTTTTTTGTATGGAATGCTTGTTTAACATTGCATTAACATGGAGGGTTCTTCTGTGTCAGAGTATTGTAACAGAGGTAAATGTGTAGCCATGTAGACATTGCCATGTTTTAAGGAAAGACAGAACTAAATAACTTCAAGATTGAGAGGAATATAGAGAGTCTGGTGAATAAATAATTGTTTGTAGCTGTAATACTGTAAGTGATAACAGGAACTAACCTGTTGTTGAGTTTCTTCTAGATGTAACTAAAAATGGATAAAATTTCTAACTTTTTAAAACTAAAAATGACTTTTAGTAACCAGTGCTGTGGTACTGAACGAGTAAAACACTACGATCGGTGCACGGTCAAGGTGATAATCTCTGATCATGCATTTCTGATTCCAAATATATATTTTACATTTGCAAAAACATTTATTTTGTTATATTAAATTTGCAAGATTCTCAGTACTTCCATATTAAAAAGGTAGCAGAAAAAAAATCTCTTTTTTTTTTTTATTTTTAATGCGGTTTCTTTTGTCGTACAGGGGTTTTATTGAGCAATATGCACACAGTTGCTTGCATACACAGTCTCAGAAGGAACAGCTTGTTTCACTATCTTCCAAAGAATCTCATTAAGGAAGGTTTAGTTAATTCATTATGCAAAGATGTGTTGTTGTTGTTGTTGTTGTTGTTGTTGTTGTTGTTTTTCTCTCAAGTATTTAAACAGTACAGCCTCATGTTACAGAGGCACAGCAAAAAACAAGCGATATCTTCTTTACAGGTATTTTACCTGAAAATGTCCTGAATGACCCACTGGTCCTTAGCCTCTCTCTCTCTCTCTTTCTCTCTCTCTCTCTCTCTCTCTCACACACACACACACACACACACACACACACACACACACACACACACACACACACACACACACACACACACACACACGATGTAGAACTAAATCTCTACGTTACATGGTATTTAGCTTTCAACTATGATCTAGCTACAAATATTCAGATGAACAGCATCTGTTTAACATAAATATCTTCGCTAAGACAAGATAGGAGAGGTTGCAATTACGGCCCAAGCTCCATCCTGCACAAGGTAACAGACAGGAAGATTATATGACTGAATAATAAAAGATGTAGCAGTTCTCTACACAGAAGCATCTCTCTAAAGCACCTGATATATTCCCTCAGCTCTGACATATTTAGAGGAACAAAAAGGACATATTTGCACTGCAAGATTTATTGGCTTTCTGCCTTCTTTTACCTTCACCTGCAGAAACGTCTAAAGGGGTCCGTTGGCAGATCTTATTTAATAAAATCTTGGCTTTTTGATGTACAAAAGCCTTTTAATGTCAGAGAAGATGTGATGGAAAGTGGAAGAGACATTATCTGTAATCTATAATTTTTAAGTCTTTGAGTTATTAAAAAAAATGTCTGGAAGCTCTCTATAACACATTTATAGGGTCAATTGAGAGGCTGAATAAAGAAAGACGAAAATTCTTAATAAAATAAGATGTGGAGCATTTTTGTCTTAAGGCTCCTATATTTAGTATTAACCTATTTAAAAAAACAACAGGACGTTTCTTTTCTCATTTGACAAAAATACATTCCTAAATTTATTCATCTAGCTTCTATGTCTCTGTTTTTCGTTACGGAAATGTACTGCTTTCAGCTAAAAGGCAAGTTCCAGGTCCAGGTTTATAGAAATCTCCTCATTCTAACACATTGTTTCTATAATAACAGCTAATTTACAGGAATTTTTGTAGCAGATTCTGCATATAGCCAAACGTAATAATGCACCGTATTATTAATATATTTACAAAAATAACAACAAAGAGAATATGAACATATACTAATACATTAATAATAACGTTAAATAAAGAATTGCTTTTAAACTAAAGAAAAAATAAATGTATTTATTGAAGGAATCTCAAGAGTCAATTCTTGCAGTGAAATTAGTGTTAAAATACAGGTAGGTCTACGTTTTACAGGTATAGAAGATTTTCCATTTTTTCTGTAACATAATAAGCTAAACTGTATCACTTCCACAATATCAAATGTACCATCGCAGGGTGTAATTAATAATAAACATTGGCACGTTGCGGTGTTAGAGTAATAAAACAGTTTGTGACGTGTTAGAGGAAAATGATCTTCACACAAGGTTGGGCTGTATCACACACACCTTTTGTTGATTATTTTTCTACAGCAGCACAACCTGCTGTGTTTTATTGCTTGTATAACACACTGTAAGTGTTAGTGTTCTGAATTGAACAGGATATTTACTCTGTTATGAACTAAATATGTTGGTATTCCAACAAGCATAACAGGGAAACAATTCCTGACAGTGATGCCAAAAGAAAAGATTTGTAAAAGTCATAATCTAGCAGTTGTTTACACTTTACATTTTAAAGAACCAGGAAGAAATCGGGCAGAAATAGAGCTGCACCATTCAGAGCAAAGGTGTTGCTGCAAGGCACCCAGGACAGCCTGATATAACAGCCAGGTGAACTGTAGGTTTCCTTATTACAAACCAGCAGGATGCTGTGTAGGACACATGGGATGTTGCTTTCATGCTGGCAGGGTACAGTTTATAATGTCCCTTTCCTTCCACTGATTACTGTAATTGTGTCCTTGTTGCCCAATGTACCCTCTACAAAGACTGCAAGGTGAATCTCTTTTCTATCTATCTATCTATCTATCTATCTATCTATCTATCTATCTATCTATCTATCTATCTATCTATCTATCTATCTATCTATCTATCTATCTATCTATCTATCTATCTATCTATCTATCTACAGATCTATCTACAGATCTATCTACAGTATCTGTCTGTCTGTCTGTCTGTCTGTCTATCTGTTTGTCAGATTGATGATAGAATGCTTGGGCATTCAAGACATTCCCAACCTCAGTGTCCTATCTTATTTCCACTCTGTGGCTGTTTGTCCGGACCCTTGTCTTTTTTCCCCAGGCACAGAACTGTGTATTTGATTTTATATTCCTTCCACAGAATGTGTTTTTATTTTCCTCAAACATCACACTCTAACTGGACTAACATATTCGACGCTTAACGCCCTTAAGGATTCACGAATTTTGAAGTAAAAAAAATGGTAATCTGGTAAATGGTAAAGCCTATCAAATGTATATTCTGCTCCACAATAGATTTTTTTAAAATTAAGATTAGTTATTCATTATCATCTCCACCTATAATTTGGAACATATACCTCCTTTTAGAGAAGTCAATATTCTTGAACAAGTAGCGGCACCTGAGGTTTTTAATTCCTTTTGCTGTTTTTTTTTAATGCTAAATCGCAGCTGAATAACTGAATGGCAGACAGGATGTGTGTTCTCCTAGGTCTTACCAGCATGACAGAACTGCTGACTTTATACTTTGGATACCTTCTCTAAAAAGAAAAATCTCTTATATACAGTATGGTCCTATGTAGACTCTCTATATTGAACAAATTCATAAGAGTACTAGATGAAAATCTGAGAAAAATAAATAAACCTGTGACATTTTTTAGTCCCAATCTAAGGGAAATATTAATACTACAGCAAACAAAGACATCCTATACAATTGTGTGTTTTGATTATGTTCGGGCAAGATCCACTTATAAATGTGATGTTCAGATGTCCACAGATGTCTACTGTATATCATACATACATACATACATACATACATACATACATACATACATACATACAGTACATACATACATACATACAGTACATACATACATACATACATACATACATACATACATACATACATACAGTACATACATACATACATACAGTACATACAGTACATACATACATACATACAGTACATACATACATACATACATACATACATACAGTACATACATACATACATACATACATACATACATACATACAGTACATACATACATACATACATACATACATACATACATACAGTACATACAGTACATACATACATACATACATACAGAACATACATACATACATACATACATACAGTACATACATACATACATACATACATACATACATACATACATACAGTACATACATACATACATACAGTACATACAGTACATACATACATACATACATACAGTACATACATACATACATACATACATACAGTACATACATACATACATACATACATACATACATACAGTACATACATACATACATACATACATACATACATACATACAGTACATACATACATACAGTACATACATACATACAGTACATACATACATACATACATACATACATACATACATACATACATACATACATACAGTACATACAGTACATACATACATACATACAGTACATACATACATACATACATACATACATACATACATACATACATACATACAGTACATACATACATACATACATACATACATACATACATACATACAGTACATACATACATACAGTACATACATACATACAGTACATACATACATACATACATACATACATACATACATACATACATACATACATACATACATACATACATACATACATACGTACAGTACATACATACATACATACATACATACATACATACAGTACATACATACATAAGTACATACATACATACATACATGCATACATACATACATACATACGTACAGTACATACATAAATACTGTACATACAGTCATTCTTGGTATGTATTTTTTCATGTTTCCCATACACAAACAATCCAATACAATTTTTCCTTTTTATGCCAAGAAGGAGCAGAAGAGCAAGAAAAAGAAAGTGATAAAGTAAAAGCCTGTAGCAAAGTTTGCTATTAAAAGGCAATCCATTAAGGGATGTGTTGTCTGGTGAGAATTCAATATAAATCAATTACGACTCAACGGGACAAGCTGTCCTCTCTCTCATTATCTATCACCAAACTCCACACACCATCGGCAGGTGCTGTTTAGCCGTGTTAAATAATCTGGCTTATTTCCTTGGCTTTTTTGCAGTATGAGCAGAATGAGATTTGAAGTTACTGGAGGAAAGAAAAAGTGAATTGGTAGCTGTAAAAATTATTATGGCAATGGTTTTTGGTTAAAGTCAATGGCAACATCGAGAAGTATCAGCAAGGTTTCTTCAATATATGAATAAAAAAGAAATGATAATGCTCCTGTACACACACACACACACACACACACACACACACACACACACACACACACACACACACACACACACACACACACACACACACACACACACACACTCACATACACACATTTTTATTTTCATTCAGACATCAGTTCCACATTATTGAATTGAGATCCATTAACACAATTTGTTGATCTCCATCCAAGATAATTTGTTAGTGTACATTTCAAAGCCCTGAATGCAATCACAGTCTGTCCTATCAACCCAAACTGTGGAGCAAACCCACGTCACTGGCTTTCTGTGATAGTTTTCACAAATTGATCACTCATTTTACTTTATTTAATCCAGTAATTAAAATCTAATTTACCTTCAGATTAGTATAAGCAATTAAATCATGTTTTAATGGGAAACACGATATGTCTCATAAACTTTATGTATTAGGTCCTCTTAAATCTGGTCTTTTGCATGTTCCATTCTTTTCAGTATATACGAACAAATTCAATTCAATTCAATTCAAATTTATTTGTATAGTGCTTTTAACAATGGACATAATACAGAACCTGTTACATTATTACATTATATTTATTTATACAAAGTTTAATATTATAAAAAAATTCAAGATTAATATATTAATACACAGACATATTAAATGTGCATTTGTACTGTATATTTATCCCCAATGAGCAAGCCTGAAAATCACCATATATATTTTTGCTTTCAGTAACTAATTTATCCTGGTCAGGGTCGAGGTGGATCCAGGGCCTATCACATGAAAACTGATGCTTCACTTTTATATATAAAGTATATTGAACTCCTGCACTTTTCCTTGTAAATGAGGTGGCACCATTGAGTGTATCTTTTGTATGCAAGTATGTACTATTAGACCAGGTGTATTAATATGTCCTACAGTAGAGCCTCAAAATGATGATGCAATGTCTGTGTATGGTTGGTTCACTCTGAATGAATGATGGCCTCAGCTTTCCATTTAGGATGCATCTAAAAATTTGGGAAACAAAAAGCAGAAAAAAGTGACCCAACTGAGTCCCAAGACACATCAATCACAAAGCTGCACATTAAAATGAATGAAAGAAGACGTGCTGTGCATCTGTCCTGATTTGCCAGCCGTGATGACAAGTTCTATCACTATGGGGAAAAAAAGTTGCTTCCTTTGAGAAAGTGTCCTAACCGTCAATGTGAAATAAAGGCCCAAATGAAAAGTAAGACATAATTCAGAAGAAAAGAAGAGATGCGTTAAAACTCTTAATGTGCGCTATTCCAGAGATATCGAAGAATTTTTATTTTTTTTTTGTAAGATGTTGATTGAAAGTATTGAGCTGTCTGGTTCTGCAGTCTTCATAAAAATCAATATATTCATATTTCAAGCTTTTTAACATGGTCTTCTGTCTGGTGTAAAGTAAGACGGTTTTTTACTGGGTAAAGAATGCCGTAAATGACTAAGTCTAATGTACTGTGTACGGCTCCATGTTAATCAAAAGTGAGACTGCGGCTGATTTTTTAGCCCAGACTGTAGATTCATGCAGCCTACTATTGAAAGATGTGTTGCGTAGCACAGCGCCAATCACAAAGCACAGTGAGATACCACCCAAAGTTTCATAAAGAAGCAGAGGCTGATATTTTGCAGCCCTTGTTGCTGATGCATCTGTAACACGTTAATAGCAGTGAGAGAGAAAATGTGTGAAATACAGTCATGTATGTAATGAACAGGAATTAAGTGGATAGTTTGTCATCATTCTTTTTCCCTCAAAATGGAGGAAAAATAAATTACACAAAAGGAAAGACAGCAGAATTGTAAGTTTTGTTGTTTATGTATTAAGTACTGTTTATGTTTAATATCCTGAGGAAACCAATCAAACATTATAGACTGTGTGTATGCGTGCGTGCGTGCGTGCGTGCGTGCATGCGTGCGTGTGTGTGTAAAATACTTTGCTCCAGTATTCGTATGCCATCACAATATAATTTGTTGTTTAAACTTTAGTTGTCAGGCTATGGAAAGGTTTTATGGAAGATTTTTGATTCTCATCCAATATAAGAACCAACCATCACTGTTTTTTTTTTTTTTTTAATGGTAAACTAAACTAAAAAGACACAAAGTGACCAAAATGCAACAACCCTACATGTCAAAAGAAATTGTCTGGCACGAGTGGTGATCAGAAAAATTGCTTTCTTTAGGCTGTCAGATGATTTTCCTCTCAAAATCTCTAAATGTAAATTGTTGCTCCGGATGTTGACGTGGCTTATGGATATGACAAGGCAATTTCTTTGGAAGCACCACCATCGCACATAACCTTCAGCACCTAATAAGACAAACTTTGTTGCATTCCTTACATTTTACATATTATATTTCATTTGTATAAACTATTAAATCAGCAGCATGCCTACTAAGGTTGCATGTAAACGTTACTTAAAATAAGACTCTGCCTCTTCTACATGACACACAACTGCTTCGACTTGACGTTTTACTCATTTGATTTGAGCTTGTGTTGAAGGTTAAGCAAATATCCCAGATTAAGGGACAAAAAGTCTCTTTATTTTGCGGACGTCATGGAAAGAATTTATATTTTCAGGTGCGTTCCAATATTTCAATCGTCTTTCCTTTTAGTTGAGTGGCCAATTCAGAATCCTTTGAATATGCAGTGATAGTTTTAGCTGACAGTGCGGTTTAGACCTCTGGCTCAGAGCTACCTCACCTCTAGCTCTCAAAGCAGAGATAGGAGGAACAAAGAGGGGTAGAGGGATATGTGGAAGTCTTCACTGAGATGAATAGATACATAAATCAAATTTGACAGAACATTTTCATGATGCAACGCTCTGTAAGTTTTACAACTAAAGAGCATCTTTAGCATGTCTCATAGCAAATAAGAAGAGCGAACGTCACATCGATGTAACATACATTTTTAATCACCCACACCAGTCATTGTTTTCTTTAACTGTTGTTAAAACTATAATATGAACTATTATCAGTTTCTATTTTCACACCATTCATATGAGACAACAGGTATTCCCAGGAAAGCGATCTTCATTCGAGTGCATTTTTACTTACATTCTACTGACCTTTCGGGAAAAACAACCTAGGAACCTTGAGGAACTTCATCATGCTGGCTATCATCACGCTGCTATCTCTTGTTATCATTATTAGACTTAGATTCACTGACCAGCTCTGTGATGTTGTTCAGTGATAACACTCATTTTTTCATTCTTCTGTTAGAGTCACTTTCCCACATGTGTATTTCCTCAGATCATTTATGTCCCCACCATTAAGACCAGAATAGTGATCACAGTTGAGTGGGCATCCCTTACCATATTGCATATTCTCGCTGAACCTTCCAAGACAGTTGGACTAACTAACTAACAAAACATGTGGTTGGGAGCAGACCACCCTCCATTCTCTATCTCTGTTGGGTCAAATCCTCATCATCATGGCCATGTGCTGCTAATGAGTTTGAGTCTGTTTCCCTTGCTCCACTGTGCCTTATTCATTGCTGAGCCAATTACATTATCTGGATCCACAAAATAAAATGCAAATGGGACTAGAATCAAGTTTTTTTCCATTCACCATTCATTCTCTTTACCAGCTTGTACCTACCAATGACTGATAGGAATTGCAATAAGCTGAGAAAGCAATCATAGTAGACACAGAACACAGCTGCTTTTTGAGAGTCGCCTTCCAATGACAGCAATTCCAGTTCAAAATTCTACCCTTCAGCCTGTCTCTAGCACCACAGGTGTTTTCAAGACATATGCTGACAGCTCTGTCTTCTCTGACAGAAGAGACTTCAGGATATTGCCAAACTTGGAAAACTGGCTCATACGCACAACTTATTTGCTGTCTTATTCTGGTGGAAGGAAATTCCTCTGTATATTAGCTGTTTTCAAACAAAGACTAAAGATCTTCTTCTTGGGGGGCACGGAGGCTTAGTGGTTAGCACATTTGCCTCACACCTCCAGGGTTGGGGGTTCGATTCCTGCCTCCACCTTGTGTGTGTGGAGTTTGCATGTTCGCCCGTGCCTCGGGGGTTTCCTCTGGGTACTCCGGTTTCCTCCCCCAGTCCAAAGACATGCATGGCTGGCATCTCTGGAAAATTGTCTGTAGTGTGTGAGTGTGTGAATGAATGAGAGTGTGTATGTGCCCTGCGATGGGTTGGCACTCTGTCCAGGGTGTATCCTGCCTTGATGCCCGATGACACCTGAGATAGGCACAGGCTTCCCGTGACCCAAGGTAGTTCGTATAAGCGGTAGAAAATGAGTAAGTCAGTGAGATCTTCTTCTTTACTAAGCACTTGAACACAAAGCAATTTTGTTGCTCTACTAGCAGGCACAAATTCATACCTAACAGGCTTTTATCTGGACAACATTCTTGTAACCTGACCTATTTGTGCTAGCATTTTGATGATGTGTTTTTTTTTTTGTTTGTTTTTTTCTTCGATAGAGCCTACAAAGATCTTCTGTAATTCACTCCGGTAAAGGCATCTGGCAAGATTTGTTTAGAAAAAGAAAGACGGAATAAAACACCACAGCATGTTGCTGAGTAGACGTTATTAGTCTGATTCATAATGGTTTAAAGATGTTTTGTAGAGAGTCTACATCAGACGCATCAAAATAATATAGTACCAAAAGTATTACTGATGGCTTACAATGTTTTGCGGTTTATTATCTTGAATAAACTCTGACACCCACTTTATAACATCAGCCTCTAGTTATTTCTCATAGTAAAAAGCATATCCATACAAGTAAACAGAGAAACCATTTATATATTTGTATAGTTACTTATTTATTCGACTAAATTTTTGTTTATATAAATTATGTAACCCAAGATCCAATGTACGTAGTACATCATTTCATATGCATGTGAATTTGCAATATTAAGAATTTTACGTTGAATTATATTGTCTGTCATTTTAGATCATGGCTTTGTAATGCATTGTAAATTGAAATTTATCTATTATTGAATCTATTTCTCTCCCTTTGTATGCTCTATCTATATATCCCTCTGTCTCCAGATGATAGAATGTAATTCCTAAAGGAAATAAAAAGGCATATTTAAAGCTTTGTCTTTTTGTTTTATTGAGTGGAATTGAGCAAAACTTTCATGAGAGCCATGAGAAGTGTTACAGTGGTTAACATTTCTACTGGGACAGCAAGAAGAAAAGACTGACAGATACAATGATGGTTAGAAGAATAAAGGGTCAGACAGGAGAAATAGAGAAGGAAAAACAATACAGAGAGTAAAAAAATCACCCAAACATACACTATAGTTTATTCACTACTGACCTTAGTGGACCATTCAGTCAGATGAATCACAGCAGTGAACCCATTCTCATACATTCTCTTCCTCTGTTAGTCTACATAATTCACCACCCATGCTGTAGTCAGAGCACATCATCGCCCTTTGTATAGATTCCCCCCTCCATTTCTGCAAACCTTAATGCCACAGTGCTTGCTGAAAGGATGAGTATAATCTGTCAAATATTAGCTATAGGCCCGCTGTTTCAGAAAGTCTGATAAATGCTGTGCTGTTTACACAGCCATACTTAATTTTCTCCTCTGGCTTGTCTGTGGAGAAAATGTGTTAAAGGTCTCACACCTCTGCATTCAGTTAAGGCATTAAGCTGTAAGAATTCTAATTAACATTCAAAGAGAGTAGACATTTCTACTAATTATCCTGCAAGTGAGGCCTCTAGAGACAAACAAACAATATGAGCCTAACTCTGATATACTTAACAATAGTGTGTGTGTGTGTGTGTGTGTGTGTGTGTGTGTGTGTGTGTGTGTGTGTGTGTGTGTGTGTGTGTGTGTGTGTGTGCAAGCTCAGCCGAATTAACTTTTTTTTAAATATATAAATAAACAACATTTTTAAAAGAGTATACATTTTAAAACGTAGCTACGAGCCAATATTATTTTTCAGAATGACATGAGGAGTTAATTGTGCATTAGTAGCTTTTCTGTTTGCCTTTTACAACAAAACAATTCGCTGACATTTCTTGTGACTAAAAGATCAAACATTGTAAGTAAGCGTAGTGAAAATAACGTGGAATGTATTCAGAATAAATGAATCACCTTTTTTTCAGTATTTTATGAATAATCCCTGACAGTGCTGAGGCACAATACTCACTCAGAGTCAAGCTCAGAATATCACATACCTCATTAAGAGACATACGATGCACTTCAAGGGGGTAAAAGTCTTCTAGCGCATATAAAATCGAGAACAGATAATTCCGGTAAATGCAGCGATTAAATAAGAGGACAATAACAATGTGTTACATAAGGTTTGTCACAGGCTTAAAATTTCTACCTTTTTTAACTTACTTTGTATGAAATCAAGCTCATACTTATGTGTTTGTGAATTCCTAACTGGATAACAAAGGAACTGACTTTTCAAACATCTTTATTTGTCAGTAGTTGTCATGATGGTGACTTAGGTTATGTACCTTGTGAAAAGCTTGCCCTGTGTTTCCTTGGGCAATAACGTCAGCAGATCCATTATTACTGCTATTTTACCATTGAAACCTTTTTTTTTTTTATACATCTCATTATATTTGTGCAACTTGAACCTTTCTTTTGTTAGTGTGCTCATCCAAAGCTTTTGTGAAAAAGAAGACACATGACCTCCAAAAAAAAAAAAGACATTTGCAATTTGCTGTCTTTTTCAGACATATTATAAAACGTTATAACACGCTCTCACCAGTGCACAGATCAAAGCTCACTCAAAACACGCACTGTAGCCACTGTAATTATGTGGATAATTACTTTACCATCAATCTGAATCCATTTTGATGGCATGGGCATTTGTGCTCAAAAAAAAAAAAAAATTAAAAGGAAAATGTAGTAACATTTAGAATACGCTTTATAAGCACAAAGAGAAACAGCACCAAAGCTGACAGCAAAAGTGTTTTCATCTATCTTAAGAAACAACAGATAACAAGCAGTCAGAGTTTCAGTGTGCTGTACTGTACAACATCCAGATAAAATAAAATCATATGGTGCATATGGTCTCTTGGAAACTACTGCATCAGCAGTACTATTACTGGGTAATACAGTATGCTATGCTTTTTTTATGAAATATGTTGCCACAGCCAAAGGAATCGGCTTTGTTTTTTTTGTTTTTTTTCATTAACGTAATTAATTCTTTTAGTTAAATATTTATTATCTTTCATAAATTTATCTAGCTTTACATTACAAAGGAGTCGGAGTAGTCGAGATCCAAACACAGGAAATCTACAACATTCAAATATCCTACAAAAAAGTTTTGAATAATTTCTGTAACCCAGGTTTACGAGTTTAAAGCAGATGATCAGATTTTGATAGTCAGTGGTGTGTAAGTAAGAAAACATGGTGGAATCAATGGATGCAATGGATCTCTCAGGGTAAGAGGCAAGTATACCACAAAACTCTTCTCTGTTCTGGCACCAAGGTGGTGGAATGAACTTTCCCTAGAGGTCCGGACAGCTGAGTCACTGGCTATCTTCAAGCGGCGGTTGAAGACCTACTTATTCAGGAAACACTTCAACTAGCACTTCTTTCCTTATCTTTTGCATTTAAAGAAAAAAAAAAAAAAACACAACCTTTGACACATTTTCATTGTAACTTTGAACAAATGTTTTAAACTCATGGTATCTTAAGCATGTAACCTAGTGATCCAGCATTACTGATACAATGTTAGAGATTTAAGCACTTATGTACGTCTCTCTGGATAAGGGCGTCTGCCAAATGCTGTAAATGTAAATGCAACATCTGTACGGTAAATGTGCTGCTGTTGAATGTTTACTCATCTCAGAAGCTGATTTCAGTCATTGTCTTTGGTACGTGCAGCAAGTTATTGAACCAAGCAAATTCTGATATAATATGAAGTACGTTAAAGTTTACAGCGGCTACATAAAAAAACATTTAAAAAAAAAGCCAAACACAACTGATGTGTATTTGTTTTTCATTTTTTAAAAGTAGTGTTGAAAATCATTGCTATTTTTTTAGATAATTGAGAAAAGGTACACCTCCACCTTGCACTGAACAAAGTTACTTGAACACATCTGACGTCGTAAATATGACTTCCCTGCTCGCAAATACAAACTTCTCAGTAAAACTTTAGGTAAGACAGTTAGGTAAAATATAACAGAGCACATTAATGAGACCACACATTGCCAGGTTATGCATAGAACACAAAGTACTGAGTTGAGACCTACACAAAATTCATTATGACACAGCCGTGGGTTATTTACTCTTTGTTCTGGCTTCTTCAATGAATGTATTATAATTTATGACCCAGATAGGGGATTGCTGCTACTTTTTTAATTTCTGGAAAATATTTAGTTGCTTACCACTAATTAGTTTGCCACAAGTCTCATGTTTAATTTAAGTTAATTTAAACACAATACATTTTAATATTTTATTTTTGTTTCAAATTGTTTCATTTGGAGTTTCATTCTAAATCCATATTAAAACAAATACATAAAAAATAGAAAGGATTTTAAACGAATAAATGCAGTAGTCCACTGATGATTCCTGGATAATGAATAATTTGATCTGAAATTTGTCTAGGTTACTGAGCACTTTTGAGAGCACTGGGAGGTCTTCTCTAATTATGTAAAAGGCACATTTTTTTTTTTTTTTTTACCTTTATTGCAGTTCCCCAGAAATCATTGCTTGGTCTACTTTTGCTCCCCTTATCCCTTATATGTTAACAAGTGTCTTGGTGACCAGATCCCATGTTCTTGCACCACTACCATGCTGTTAAGAGACTGCACATCACATTAATCTCAAAATAGGTATGAGACATCACCTTGCTGGATTCGAAATCCAGCATATGAAGGTTGAGATACAACTGACCTAGTTAATAATTAGAGCTCGCTTATGTTGGACATCTCATTGACACCCTTACAGTCCATTCAACCAACAGTCTAAAGAAATTTGGTGTCATTATAGATGTCTTAAGTTATCTTATTGTATCATATTAACAAAAAAAAAATCCAGTAGATGTCTTTTCACAATATCAGAAGTATACAGCCTTTCCACATTACAGAATCTGCAAAATTTTTCATACTTGAATTTTATTCCTTCATTCTGTATGGTAAATCTTCTAAAGAGCTAGTGCATGGGTTTCTAAAGTTCAGATACAGTTTACTTTTGAGATCTCTCCACTTGTTTCCTCTTGTCCTTGCATTCCAAGCTTTAAAGGGTACTACAACGCATCATCTATAGATGTGCGTTCAGAACAACTCACTAAACTAAACACTTTAACTCAGGTTTTTGACATGCTACTCGATCTAGGCTTAACAAAAAAAGATCTCACTGCTTCAGCTTCCCCTTTCAGTCTAATGTCATGATTTATTCCACTAAGGCCTAAAGAGTTTCCAATATTAACTAAGATCTAAGAACAAATGTGTTGTTTTTATTTTCAGCTTAATTTTTCTGTCATTGCATTTTGTAATGTTGTTTATTTTTATTTTTTTGCTATAGCTCAAACCATCATTAATCTCCATTCTTCCAGTTTAAAAATACTTACAGCTTCTTTCAAATCATTGCACTTTCAGCTACACACATTGCAAGCAACATTGGTTAAAGTTTCTGAAGTAAAAATTAAGGAAATTTTAAAACATAGGAGAACTTAAGACATACGATCAAGTTTATAGAGCTTTACAGACATGGTGTAGGTTTTGGAGGTTGTAATGATAAGTTGTTTTCTTGTATCTAGCTGTTATGAATCCCTCTAAGGTCTGATGGTATTTTCGGTAAGAAGCAATATTTTCACCAAGGAGATGGCGTTCAACAGGAGTTGATGGCGATGTGGTAACCTAGTGGTTAAGGCATTGGGCTACCAATAAGAAGGTTGTAAGTTTGATACCCAGGTCCATCAAGATGCCACTGCGGGGCCCCTGAGCAAAGCCATTAAACGCTCGATTGTCTAAAAAATGTGATAAAGCTGCTCTGGATAAGGGCATCTGCCAAATGGTGTAAATGAGTTTTGAGGATGTGTCATTACTCACCCTGGACTTTGGCTCTTGTTTATGTTCCCTGTCACATGTCTGCCCCGCCCTTGTTTACTCCTCCCCGAATCTGCACACCTGTTCCTCATGTGTTCATTGTCCTATCTATTTAACCGTGCCGCATTGCCTATGGCAGCGTGGGATCCTTGTCTTCTGCTGTTGTCTTATCCTGTTTATTTTACGCTATCATGCAGTTGGGTCTGTTTTTATCCCCACGTTGTTGACAGGTTGCTTATAAGTAAAATCTTCTTATTTTCTATGCTTAATATATAATGCTCATCAGGCCTAGAAGGAGGGCTTGTAAAGTCAGACCAAAAACAATTAAAATTTTAACTCTTTTAAGGTTATTTCTGGCAGAAACAAAAAAAAAAAGTTTTTCTTTAACTTTCTGTTCAAATGAATACAAATTCTGCAACCTGTCATTCATTCCACTCATCCACTCCAAGGAGAAGGACGACACAAAGGTCAGAATGGCACAAAATGGATGGGGCGGTTGGTTCATGGGTTGGAAGATAAAAGAAGAAGAAAAAATGTAGAAGTACTAAAATGGAGCTCTGTGAAGAAGGAGTGAGAGCAGGGTAATGATGCCTACTGTGAGGAGTGAAGAAATATGGAGAAGTTGAAAGATACACAGCAGAGACAGAGAGAGTGTAAGGTGTGGTATTAGCACAAACAAACCCAGCAATTTCCTGGGTCAAAGCCTAATAAGATTTCTGGGGGACTTATGGTTGGATGTGCATGGGATGTGCCTAGAAAACTTTGTGGTGTATGTAGGATATAGAGGATATGTGGGTGAGAGAGAGAGCGAGAGAGAGCGAGAGAGAGCGAGAGAGAGCGAGAGAGAGCGAGAGAGAGCGAGAGAGAGCGAGAGAGCTGAGATGGGTTGTGTTTACTGTGGAGGCATGAACACTAAAGCAGTCAGCATAGTGTGAGTTTACCAGAAGGTGACTCATTAAAAATGAAGTGTATGGCATGCTGGGTTGCCTTTGGGTGCTATCGAGTCTTGCTTTCACAGATAATCAAGGGGCACGGTTTAAAAAAACAGAGAGATATGATTGTCCTGTGTACAGTTTTGACAATCCACATTTACCTTTAACATATCAATGATGTATTACTTATTCAAACTTTAAAGGCAAAGCTGCACTGCAACACAAGCATTATAAAACGGTTTCTCACTAATAAATAGCTTTTTCCACATGTGTGACTGTTTGTCAAGCTCAAATCAGAGTAAGTGATATTTTCAGTTCATTTCAGTTCACTGATACTAACTGTTGTGCACCCATGTGTCAACTGCTTGCATAGTGTGAATGCTTCAACAACCCAATTTTCTCAGTCATATGCCAACAAAGTCACATACTAGACAGCTTTTGTGTTTATTATCATGTTCTGGGGATTCAGTGCACTAGTCTATGATCAAGCATTGTGTAGTGTGTGACTCCGGTCTGTGAGAGCTCATGTAATGTGCATATCCCCATATCCAACAAATAACAGATCACAAGTTGTGAGCAGGTCAGTGACAGATTTTGAAAGTTGTGTAGTATGCACTCAGTTGGGACAAGCTGAGATAAATAAAACTGTGTTCTTCACTTGTTAGAGAAACAACAGTGGAAAACTTGTTTACTGCACAAACCTGAACTTTTAGTGATAGCATAGTGTCAAAGATTATTACACTTTTTATTATTATAAAGTATATGTAATAGAATTCTGAAATCTTAGTTTAATTTGGAACTTATGCATCAGTCAACAAAGTGTTTGAATGAGAGCAGTGGATTTCAGCTGTCCTAGGATATCCTGTTGTCCACTAGCGTCCCTGCACACTTTCTAAATACCACAGTAATGTAACCGCCGCTTTTTAAAGACATCGTATAATGCATTTTCTTTTATTTTCTTTTTCTACTGCATTTCGTCAAGAAAACAAAATGTTAGTAGTGATCAGCACGAGGTGTGCGCCATCCCCAGGAAGCCAAAATTAGCTGCATTTACAGGCTAGCTGTAATTGGAGGACGGTGACGGTGCAGCGCCAGGGTTTCACTTCTCCCACAGCACTACCCTGCATAGGCACACATCAAGTCTTCATGAAAATGGACTTAACAAATGAACCTGAACCTGTAGACATATACTATGCTGTGCCCTTGTTATATGATGAGTCTGTGACAGAACTAGTATCAGTTCATAGTCATGTTGATAATGTACTGTAAGCCTGTCTGGTCTCTGCGACATAGCTAAAGCCTCACAGTTCGTGGGTCACAAATTAGCCATACGTTAAACAGTAGATTCAAGAACATCTCCCAGTGTTATGCCCGAATTTTTGGTTTGTAAACTACAACATCGGTTTGGTGGTTTGAAGTTGAAACATTCTGTTAATCTGATGCTGGCCTCATGATTTTCAACGTCAAAAACGGTATTGCATAACCCCAAGAAATAAAATTATCATATTTCATTTAGTGTAAATCATAAAATTCTATAAAAAGTTAGTGCATGCCGATTATGTAGACAATCATACACAGTCTGTGTAATTAAAAAAAAGAATCAAATCGAAAGGGGGGTGAGAAATTAAAATAAAATTAAAATAAAATGAGATAAAATAAAACAAAATTGAAATAGCTGTGAAAAGTAGGGAAGCAAATGAAATGCATGGTATTAGCTGTACAATGACCATTGGAAAAATTAATAAACAAAATATTAAAAAAAAAATATATAGACATTTACTTATGAAATACAGTACATATGAATGGAATGAAAATTGTATGGCTGTTTTGAATAACTTATGAATAAAATGTGTCTTTATGTGCAGAATGAACAATGGCTATAGTTGTCAAAGCTTCAGAGAAATCTGACTTCTGAGTCAGCGCTGTGCAAGAAAACATAAGGGATTGGCGATGTTAGGTCGACTGGGTATGCTTAATGAAGTATGCTATAAATCACCCAAAGGTGTGTGTGTGAACTGCTGTGTGGATGGAACTAATTTAAAGCATGTATCCTGTAGTAATTTTTTTTTTTCTTCATCATAGCATATCTGGTTAAGTTCCTGTCACTGGGTCAGTTCTAGGTCAAATCGTGTGCTACCTACAATGTTACCAAGCTAAGGTTCTTTGGTTGCATCCAAATCTTCGAGACCAGTTGTTTTAGTCTGTACTCAAGTGTGACTACTACCGTATGCTCTCACCTGCTTACTCGATCTTCACCTGACTAAACAATGCATACTGTATGCCCAAAATCTGACATTTATAACCAGCATCTTGAATGCACACGATAACACTGTTTAAAAGAAACAGAAATGCACAGACTACTTTCTTTGCTGCCTATTTTGTTTCTTCTTAGTATGTGTGCCATTGTTGGGAGAGATTGAGAGGTGAGAAAGCAGGTCAGGGTTTATTTCCATTTCAATAGAGCCTTAAAGAGGAGCTTAATGAAAGTAGCAGAATGTAAAATAGCTGCATCTCTGAAGCCGTATTATTCTTCCACAACAATGAAAACTGTTCTAATATTTCTCGGGGGTCAGTTTTACTCTTTCCCTTTGTAGAAATTCAGCTATGTTGTCCTTATCTCTACTAAGCAACGTGCAATCAGTTCAAAGCTTGGCAATTCGCTCGTGACAGTACAAGCTATGGACGCTTATAATTCAATGTCATGATGTCTTCACTCAAGTATAAAGTAGAGAACTGTTCCCATTACTCAAACCCATCTCCTCAAAGGCACTTTCTCCTTCCAGTGGTTTTTTGGTGTTCTTTTGCATCCATCGCAAATAATAAATAAAAAAAGGATTTGCTAAGAATTGTGCTAAGAACGCTTAGTTATGGAGACTTTATCCATATCAAAGTTTCATGTAAAATTAGTTTAAAGCAGTGTATCATCAAGCATAATCAGTTCCGTGTCAACAAGCTGGCACTAAGCCAAAAACATCCAGATAAAGATATACAGTTTCCCCACATCATCTAAATGCCTGTCAGAAATGGTTGGGATGTGACAGGTAAAAACATGTTCACTTGCTTCAAGGTCATGAATATTTATTTTTATTTATTTTTTTTAGAAGACTTGATGAAGAGAATAAGGTGACAAGAAAGGTAGTGGTGTGATTCTAGGTCTGTCTCTCTCTCTGTGTGTGTGTGTGTGTGTGTGTGTGTGTGTGTGTGTGTGTGTGTGTGTGTGTGTGTGTGTGTGTGTGTGTGTGTGTGTGTGTGTGTGTGTGTGTGTGTGTGTGAGAATATGCTGGAGATGACAAGAATATGTGCAAGTGTTTATATTTGTGCGATTAACAGAAATGTTTATTGACAAACAGAGATGGAAAGAAAGAATAATTATGAGCGTGTCTGTAAAAGATCATGGAGCAGTGAAATTAGGGGCTTTAAGAAATTCTCTCTTATCCCTTTCTTCCCGAATCATTATTTCATTCTAAATTCAATAATCATCGTAATAATCATAATAAGCTCGAGGCTATCTTACCTTTATCACACATCTTTCTCTCTCACATTACTCCATTGCTGCTTTCTCTCCACTCCACTGGGTTTCTTGTAGCTGCCACATCGGATTTAAAACACTCATGGTTGCCTACCCAGGCAGAAATGGCCATCCCACACTTACCTGAGACACACATCAAACCCTTATTCTGTACAGCATGCTACAAGCACAGCTCTGCAAGGAAGACTCACATCAAGGATCTTCTCTGTGTTCTCAACTTCCTCTGGCTGTCCACTGGCAAAGACTAAGGTCTTAATGTTCTGAAGGACTTCCACTGTATGTATCGCTCTGAATAAAGATGCTGCCAAATGCTCTAAAGGAAACGTTTGCAAAATGTTTCGAAGTCAGTGGTTGTCTGTTGTACTGATGTCACAGGAGGAAATGATTGGCTTGCGTGGTTATAAGTGCATTTAATAAGACAGAAAAACATCATCGGTCTCAAACCCAAATGATAATGATCAGGTTTCTCCTTAAAAAAATGGCAAGAGCTTTTTTCCCTCAAACACCATTTTACTTGTTTGGGATTATATAAGACGACAAGCATGGTGGCACTGATGGTGGTGGTAGCATGAATGTTTAAACTTTATCTGCTTTAGTAAAGTGCACAGACCGAGAAGTGAGAGAGCTGGGCAGATGAAAAGACTTAAGGGCTGCTGCATCACCCTAGTTAAATGTTGAACTCCCACTGGTGCCACTATCAGAGAGCAGTTAAACAGCATTGTGGGTTATAGTGAAATACTGATTTTCTGAGTAATTTTAAACTAATTCTCTGTCAATCCACTGAGAGTCAAATCAATTGTTGAACCATTTTGCATTTTAAACTCAATATGCCAGTCTAGGCTTGAAACCTGTTTTGCATCCTGTATTCTCCTCGCATACTCGAGAGAATCTTAAAGAACTTTTTGACTGTTTCTATACTGCTAACTCCTGAATAGGAGTGATTTGTGATTTTCTATATTTAGCAGCTAATATTCCAGCTTTTGTCATGATGTATGAGGTGCAAGTGGCAAGGCGTCATCCATGAATTGAGTAGGCTTCATTCATGGGCAGTGAATGTGAAGTCAGCCTGGCACTCACTGCATATGGAGGACATTTTTTTTGTTTGCTTAAAGGAGAGAAAGATAGCAAGAGTAATTATGTGAGTGCGTGTGTACATAAGAGATACGAGATGCATGAACGCAAACAGTACAGCACTTTGTAGGAGGAAAGAAAGAAAGAGAAAGAAAGAAAGAAAGAAAGAAAGAAAGAAAGAAAGAAAGAAAGAAAGAAAGAAAGAAAGAAAGAAAGAAAGAAAGAAAGAAAGAAAGAAAGAAAATGTGTTAGAGATGACCAAGAGATTGGATGATGGATTAGCTGTTGTGATCTTGAACTCATCCTGGCCCCTAAATCACATTCTGCTTTTGTCTTCAAATACAATTACTTATGAAAATGTAAATACAGCTATTTTATCTAATCTCAACTTCGTTTTCTATATTCTCGAATACAATTCACTTGTCACTCTGAGGGTCTCACTATATAGCCATGTAATCTGTATTCGGTGACATTCAGTTATATTGAGTAAAATTACATTCCACTTCCATTAACCTCAAGTAAACACACCAGTGGTCAGCCCTTGCTATTCAGACAGTATAAGAACAGACTGCTGTAAAAATCTGTCTTGTAGGACGGATTTTCATTTGTGTTTCCCAACACCTAGATCTAATGATTTTACTAAGTCAACAAAAACCTCTCAGCAACCAGCCGTATGATTGAAATCTCTTCAAATAACGCCACAGTGTGAGGCATCATATTGAGGAATTGTTTTATTCCTGAAACCAATGTTGACTGTGTTGAAAATTTCATTTTACATTATGTTCAATAATTCAGATGCCTCTGTGAGGGGAGGGGGAAAGTTTGAGGAATGAAGCAATACAAACACAAAAAACAACTAAAAAAACCCAGCAAGATCAGTAGGTATGTGTGTGTCTTACATGATGTATGATACAGAATATTCTCTCTCTCTCTCTCTCTCTCTCTCTCTCTCTCTCTCTCTCTCTCTCTCTCTCTCTCTCTCTCTCTCTCCTCAGAAATCACACTAATGCTCATATTTATATATTACTCAGAAGCTCCTGGTTCCACAACTGAGTTTGGTTCCTCTCGATGTTTCTTCTGAAAATTGTCTCAGGGCGTTTTTCCTTGTCATTGCTGCCTCTGCCTTGCTGATTAGGGATAAATATAATTACATTTTAAACTTTGTCATTTTTATACTGAATCTCTATATGTAGCGCTGTACAAATCTAATCAAACTGAATTGTGTGTGTCTGTGTTTGTATACATGCATGCATATACACTCATACACTCCACTTTATTAGGAACACCTGTACAGCTGCACATTCACTTATCCAGTCAACCAGTCATGGTTAGAATGCATAGATTTAATGCACAAACGGATCAAGAGATTTAATTAATATTCGGATGAAAGTAAAGAAATATTTGATCTCGGTGACTGATAGATGTGGGTGAGATGGATGAACTGAATTGCTTTTTTATAACTATGGACAGTAGGGTATGTGCACAGGTGTTCCTATTTAAGTGGCCATGAGACTATTCAACACTTTCTCTCTATTTCACTTCATCGTCTGTAACCTTGATCTCGAGGCATAACTGAAGTCTCTATTAGAATATTAATCAATATTCAATCATCACCTTTGGAACCTGAGAAAGTAAAGATCTTTCATCCGTCTGTTATTTTAAACGTACAAAAAAGCTTCAAAATGTGGCAGACAGACAGAGTTAAAAGGCAAAAGCAATTTGGCAGCTCGAAATGTGAAATATCTCCAGAATGTTCATGCTCCCTAAAGAGAATAAAACACACAGGCTGCTGAATATGGCTTGTGCTTAGCCAAAATGCTTCCGATCTTGAAGCTGTTTTTTATTACCCAATAACTCTCTCTGATCCCATAGCCATTCCACCTCTGCCTTTTTTGTCTACCTCTCAGAGGTAAACACAATCTATTTTGCTCGCTCGTGTGTTTTCACTAAGCAAAGTGCTACTAATACTAATATCAGTACTGCTAAACTACTGTAACAATACCACCTGATATCAAAGAGCTAATAAACCAGAGAAACTGAAGGCCAGCTCGCATTGCTCAGTGCCACATCCATCTATCCCTTCTCTACACCACTTATTCTACTGGGTTAAAGTTATCTTGCAGCCAAGAGACACCCTTTCATTAAGGGTGCAAATTCATACTGTACACACTATTTACACAATACATACAATTTAGAGATGCCAATCAGTCTATGACAGTATAGTATAGTAACAGAATAGTGTCTCTGTACTAGGGAGGAAGCTGGAGTACCAGGAGGAAACTCCGGAGGCACGGGGAGAACATGTGAACTCCACACACACTTAGTGGAGGCAGAAATCAAACCCACCAACCAGGGCATCATACATCTATTTTTTTAAGGGGGCACAGTGTGCACAACACAGAACTATGTGATGCTGAGAGACAAAAGGATTTTGAACCATCATTTTTTGTACACTGCAAGGTTAAATTGCATATTACCTCTACATTCGCAAATTCTGTGATCTTTTCATGTATGGGGGTTTCATTGACAATGCTGTAATTCTTTAGGTAAAAAAAAGTGCAGTCACAAGCCTGGGACTGTGCACAAATGTTGATTACTTAATCAACCAGCAATGCTGAGTCTGTTATGCATGATCAACGCGGCAAAAATCTACGAAAAGTGACAAGCATGTAACACATAAATACTAAGGATTATAATATAAAACCCACTTGGCTCAGCAATCTGTAGAGGCATGTGCCCCCTCAGTTTAAATGCGCATGACACCTCTGCCCCAACCAAGCCACTGTAACCCTGTAACCACTGTAAACCTGCCTCAGTGCCCCCTTTTGATCCTAATACCATTCATACTACAGACAAATCAATAGTTTACTGAACAAGTGAAACATCAACTGATTACAATAATAAATAAGTCAACAAACTGCACAAACAAATCAATTACTAAATGAATCTATTTTATATTTAATAACCTAATAATTTCTTTCATTAAAAAAAAAAAAAACGCAGTATAAATTCATGAGGGTTTTTTTAAATTTACCTAAATCTATAATTTTTAGGATTAAAATATCTTTCATTTTTAGAATTCTTCTCTTCTCTTGTCTCTATAACTCATCACAGGTTAAGCAAACATAATCATTTACTTTATTTTACAATCACAAAGCTGATTAATTTATTATTATTATTATTATTATTATTATTTAGCTATTTCTTCTTCGTTGCTCTGCAAGCTACTTACTTAAAACGGTCATAAAATAGTTAATCTATTGATGAAGTATTTAGTGGTACAAATAAGTCCCCAACAGTGGACTAAAGTACATCTAACTGCATGTGTTAGAAAAACAAACTGAGCCGCAGCCCATAATGAGTGTTTGATTAATTAGACAATCCATTCTGTGTACAAGATCTAAGCTTCTGGAATGTGTCAGTGGAAAACTGTTTTACAGAATCTAAAGCTCTCAGAGGACTAGCTTATGCGACGTCAGCTACTTTCATCGACAACACCAGACTGTACAATGAAATATTGTTTCATAAAAATGAGAAATTATGTGCTGCTCATTAGGTGAACATCATTATGCTAACATGTGGGTCCCCTTCACCCAAATCTCATTAATTCTTCCTTGTCCTTATGCAGAAATGATTACCTGCATTAAGTGCTATAATCTGTTCGTGCGACACAGAAATCCCAGTATAGATAACTGAACCGAATAACCGATAGTGCTGTGTTTAGCTTCCTAAAATCAACCCCAGTCTAAAAACCTCAAAATTCTGAAAGTGACTGTGTGGAGTGAAGATGTGATAAGAAGGTATTGTGATAATTTTATATTTGGTCTAAACGCTGTGTAAGATACGTGAACGATTTCATTGGCTAACATTTGGTGTACACATTTCATGACACAACCCCTACTTAAACATTTACTGAGATAGTAAAAAAAGATATAGAAGGAGAAAATACAGCTTTAATATGAACAGAAGCTGGAAATAACATAAAGTAGCTTATGTGTTCCTTTCAAAGCTGTTGAAAACAAATCTAAAAGATTCCCTGAAGCTTTTCCCATGTTTGCACAAAGTATACATATATTATTACTTTAGCTGTATTGAAATGAACAAATCCACTTCTACATCAAATCTACATGTATATGTTTATTGTTCCAAATCATCCCTGCATTATTTCTGTGAAGTGGCCATGGCCTAAAGCAGATTTTTATTGAACCATATCAATATACTCCAGAATCTCTGGAAGAGGATTTATGTACGGTATGTAAAATAAATAAATAAATAAATAAAAGATATAAAATGCCACTGAGTTTAATAAATGCTTCTGACAAGCTTTATAAAAGAAAAGAAACCTGTGCTGTCGAATTGTACGAGTGTATCCATGTATACCATTATCTGTTCATTCAATATAAGTATATATACTATATATACAATATATACTATATTAGTATTTGGTTGCATCCCAAATTAGTAACATACACATACAGTAAGTATATTACTGTAAATAGCTAATGAATAAAGTAATGAAAATAAATAATGTTTATACAATCAGTAAAGATCATTAAAATGAGATTAGTGAAGCATGGAGAAAATAAAAACAGATACATATCAGGACAATTTGTCCAACAAGGTTTAGATTAGATTCAGCTGTAAAGGTTGTTGTTGTAAGGTTGTAAATGTTTGTGACTGATTACAACACCAGCTCAATCTCACCCTGACAGCCCACTTCGGAGGGGCTCGATTTTGCTTCACTGCTGCCAAATGCCGCTTATCACGAAGAGTAAATCCAATAAGTAACCCACACAGAAAAGTTCCACCTCTAACTCTACAAATAGCACCGAATTTCCATTTATTAGTTCAGGACAGCTTTAGCCAGTACACCAGAAATTCACAACAGCCTTTGCAGAAATATGAGGCTATACATTCTACACAAGTAGTGCTCAGATCGGTGAGAAGACACATGCTTTATATTTGACTACACCTTAAATTATACATCAGGGAATTAAGTATATTGCTCTTACTCTATCTACGTGCATGTTCAAATGGGATAGAGTTCAAACTACATGTGAAAAATGTCAAATGATCTCAGGGAACAGTCATGACAGAAGGACAAGTGCTTCTGTTCTGACTAATAACCCCTGAAAGAAAAGAGTAGAAAGTAAATCAGAGCAACATGGAGGTTATAGAGAGAGAATAGTGTATACAGATTTAAGTAAATAATGCGTCACAAGAAAGAACTGTCATTGTTCTTTACTATTATAAAAATCTTTTTACTAACAAGAGAGTGTACTACTGTACATTATACCATAATGCTTCTTTATATCAACACATCCGATTCATTTGTACCTAGGTACTTTTACTGTAATCATAATGACTCTTATCCCAGGATTCTTATGTTGAATATCTTATTACTATTTGACGTTTTATAGTCTACAAATGTAGAAGAGTAAAGATTAATAATATAACTTTCCAAAGTAAACCAGAAGATGAATATGATCTCCCACAAGGTTTGTTCCTGTAATCGCTCGTCTTTTTTTCCCCCTTGCCACTTCTCTTGTTGTCTCTGGCTTGCACATTAGGGATATAAATATATAGCTACATCTAGATTCCTGTTAAGTTCCTTCGTGACAATGTGTCCTGTTAAACACGCTATAAAAAAATGAACAGTATGTTGATTTTCCAGAGATTCCTGCACAATTCCACATACAGTATGTTACAGATGCAAGTAAAGACTTTTCACAAAATACACATGTACTGACTAAAGTTTATTCAAACAATCACTAGGAATAAGGACATTTTTATAAACAAAAACCTAATGACAACATTTACCAGTTGATGGTCTATTACTGTTGCCAGGTGTAAATAATAGAACTTAATTCAGTCTCAGGTCTGGTAGTTCATTTAGCTTTATATTGGTCATCATGCCTTCATTTTGGCTCACTGATGGGATAAACATTGGTTAATACCAATAAAAATGTTTATTACTTGAATTGTTTACGCATGGAACTTTAATATACAGTGCAATGGTAATTGTAAAATGCTTTTTCTTAAACATCAATCTAGACGTCATAAACCATAATGACAAAGCAAAACCAGAATTGTGATGTTAGAAAATTGGTTAAAAAGAAAAAAAAATATTCACACTGACGTAAGTGTTCGTATCCCTAACTTAGTACTTAGCTGAAGGACCTTCTTTCAGCTAAAACGGCATCAAGTCTTTGAGTGTGAAGCAGGATGCAAAAAACACCTAGATTTGTGGATCTCCTGCTATTCTTCTCTGCTGGTTTTCTCAAGATCTGTCATGTTTGATGCTGGATTTTTAGGTCCAATGACCTCTGGCTGGGCCAGTTAATGACATACACAGCGTTTTCCTGAGTCCACACTGATATTGTCAAGCCTGTGTGCTAAGGCTCTTTTACCTGTCAGAAGCTAAATATTTGGCCATATCTGAGGTCCTGAGCAAATGATTTTCACTAAGGATATTTCTATATTTTTGCTGAATTTTACCCTGAACAGTGCCCCAATCCCTAAAGACACACACACACACACACACACACACACACACACACACACACACACACACACACACACACACACACACACACACACACACACACACATATATATATATATGTTTGGACACACCACCTTTCCACCCTTTCAACAGGGCAATGACCCCAAACACACCTCCAGGCTGTGTAAGGGCTATTTGACCATGAAGGAGAGTGATGGGGTGCTGTGCCAGATGACCTGGCCTCCACAGTCACCGGACCTGAACCCAATCGAGATGGTTTGGGGTGAGCTAGACCGCAGAGTGAAGGCAAAAAGGCCAACAAGTGCTAAGCATCTCTGGGAACTCCTTCAAGACTGTTGGAAGACCATTTCAGGTGACTACCTCTTGAAGCTCATCAAGAGAATGCCAAGAGTGTGCAAAGCAGTAATCAAAGCAAAAGGTGGCTACTTTGAAGATCCTAGAATACGACATATTTTCAGTTGTTTCACACTTTTTGTTATGTACATATAAAATTCCACATGTGTTAATTCATAGTTTTGATGCCTTCAGTGTGAATCCACAATTTTCATAGTCATGAAAATAAAGAAAACTCTTTGAATGAGAAGGTGTGTCCAAACTTTTGGTCTGTACTATACATATATATATATATATATATATATAAACTGTATTCAGCTTGACATCAAAAGTAATGCACTAGGATTTTATTGCAATTGATGCTTGTGGTAAACCTGGTTATATAGTTTTATATCAGTTGTCGCAGATAACTTCCGTGCCATGTAGCCCAAGAAAATTGTTGCCTAGCTTAAAGTGTTCTCTAAATAATATTAACCACAGTATTAACCGATAATGCAATGCTACTGCAATTCTGTACCCGATAATACTATATAACTGCATATAATACCAGATTCCATCAGGAATATCATCAGCATCGCCCCAGTTCACAGCACAGACCCTTTACAGCATGTCCTACTAAATAGTAGTTTCCATCCATCAAAGTCTGCTAGTATTTGATTTAGCCATATCTAAACAAAATAGGTAGCATTCAATGTGAGAAGGCCATGACACATTTTTTATATTATCCCATTGTGAAAAGCAGAAATAACTCACATCTCCACATCACTCTGTCACATCATTGTTTTTAGAAGAAATATTGGCAAGCAATGCACCTGTACATCTTATTGCATCATGACATGTAAAAAGTCATCTTCCTAAAGGCTTATTTGCATGGATGCAAGGTAAGAGAAGCAGACTTTGCCGAACAGCATCAGAGGGCGAAGCTAAAGCGGCGGAAAAATCAGCGCATTACCACAGAAGATTAGAGCCTCATCTATTGTGACAGCAAATCACAAGCATGGCTTGAAGATGGGAGACTTTTTTCCCCCGTTTTAATTGAAAATTTAAAAGGAATATTAATGCAGGGTGCTACAAAGCAAGCCAGTGAGAGAAAGAAAAGGGAGTTAACAGAAAACGAATGACCTTCGACTAGACAAAAACACGGTAGCGTTATATGCAGCTCAAAACGTGAAAAGGAAATATTAGCCACCGTCCTTTATTTTTCTTTGTAATTATGCCATAGAGAATTGTGTAAGAAAAAACAGTCATATGTTTCATACTTGTAATCATGTACACATAAAATACTTATTTAGTAACTAGAGGCAATTAGAGTCCCTAATACACCAATAATGGTATGTAGAAGAAAAACAAGCAGACAAGGAGAACATGAAAAGGTCTATGCAGATTGCAAGCCATACTCAAAGAAAGAACAAGAGATTTAGAAATGTAAGCATCAGTACCAACCGCTTTCACTACAGATTTCCAGGAAAAATATGTAAAACAAATTGCTACTGCAGAATGTAATGCACATTATTTAATATTTCCTGTAAGATTGCACAAGGCTTCACTCCTGAAAATGTGATACATTTTTATTGCAATGCTCTACTTCCATTTCCTCAACCAGTGAAGAAAATAAAACAAAAGTAGATGCTATGAATATTGCAAAATAAACATGAGTGGTCAGGATTATGCTGGTTGACATCCTGTTTAAAGCTTTTGACAATTTCTCTGGAAATTGTGGTGATCTTAATTTCTATTAAAACATCTTTATGAATTCAAAATGTAATTGTTCATGTGAAATTTATCGTCATCAAAGTTGATATTTGGGATGTGGTAGCTCAGTGGTTAAGGTGTTGGACTATTGATCGGAAGGTCATGGGTTTTGAATCCCTGGTCCACCAAGCTGCCACTGCTGGGCCCCTGAGCAAGGCCCTTAACCCTCAGTTGCTCAGTTGTATGAATTGAAGCAAAATGTATGTCACTCTGGATAAGAGTGTCTGCTAAATGCCAGAAATGCTTTAATTAAAGATTTAGAAATAGTTGTCTATAAAACTGCACAAAGAAATAAAAAAACTATATAAAATAATCAACTTTATTAAACAACTTTAAATGTCTGTGATTGAAAAGTTATTACACTGTTAGACAAAATACGAAATAAATGTCTAGAATAAAAATACCTAAAATCTTCTAAAATCCATTACTGCATATAAACTATTTATTTATTTATTTATTTATTTATTTATTTATTTATTATTGTTATCTTATCTTATCTTAATATCATTTATACAATCAATTTATAACAACATTTAGAGAATTTATTTCAAATTAGTAGGAGCATGAGCAATGCTTCTTTCCAAGTTGAACTTTTTTCCTCTTTCTATGTTATACAAACCCTCCTCCTTGCAGAAAATCTGTAATGGAAAGATAATGATGCTTTTTAAAGATATCAAAGGCTTAGTGGTATAATTCAGACCTACGTCTGGAAATTGCCATCTTTCAATAAAACATGCAGGACAACAAAACACAACTCGGATAATTATTGTGTCTTACAATTACAATTTTGTGGCCATATTCTTGACTGTATATTTCTCTCTACATGAGGTGCACTTTAGATAAATATAAACCATATTATTCCATGCATTATAAATATCAGACGCTGCTGCAACAAAATTATGGCTGTAGTTATAAATGAATAAAAAATGTTTCATGCAGAGATCATGTTCATGAAAAAATAATGGCCCAGTGTGTGTGTGTGTGTGTGTGTGTGTGTGTGTGTGTGTGTGTGTGTGTGTGTGTGTGTGTGTGTGTGTGTGTGTGTGTGTGTGTGTGTGAGTGTGTGAGTGTGTGTGTGTGAGTGTGTGTGTTTGTATGTGTGTGTACATGTGTACATCTCTTCATATCCTTCCCACATAAAATATGAGATCATGCCGCATCTCATTTTATGCTGAAGGGATTTGTACTATTAAAGAAAGTTATAGGTAAACGATATACAGCACAATTATCTGCATTCTCATCAGGACTCTGCTTATAAACACTGGGTAGGTATAAAATAAATGGCAAAAATTGCACAGGTTATTTCGTATCCATTCCATTGTTCTTTTTGTGACTCAACTCGCTTGTATTTGTCTTCAAGGACAAAAACTGACCCAAATGCTAGCGTCAACTCCAAAATTACTTGCACCATTTAAATAAACTGCAATAATAAACCAAAGACAAAACATGGGTGTTGACCTTTAAACACCACCAGAATTATGTAAAGTGTCAGAAATTGGACATATGAAGAGACACAAATACATATGTGTTGTACAGTAGTAAGGTTGTATTGCAGTAGATGAGTAGAAAAAAACATGCACAGTTATTTATTTGATATCTTAATTCTCTTGAAAGGTGTCGATAATTCTAAACATTGACGAAACCCCTTTCATCGTATTCACCACAGTCACGATTACATCGTAATGTTTCTGAATAGCGTTAAGTATTCTAATTGACACCCAAGCACAAATTCTAGTCCTTGATTACATGTGAAGCACTTCAAGAACCACGGCGTCTTTTTTTACCATGATTATAAAAGGATTGTGAGCCAGTTTTCATTTTCTGAACAGGCCATCATAAAAAGACCTGGCAGGAATCATGATCCTATCTATACTAAGATGAGGTCTTGAATAAACCTCATAATAAGATCACAGATGATTAGATTTTATTCTGTTTAGAGATCAGGACATAAAACTTCTGGACATGTCCATGCTCAAATTATGCACAACTCTGAGAGGGTAAAAATTTGTAAGTTTGTAAGTTTGTGTGTACGTAAGGTTTTAGGTTAGAACCAACGTTTCGGGCCCTATTCCCTAAAATTCAACATTAAATCATCAGCTACTTTGGTAAACAATCTTAAAGTGTAATTAAGACTTTGGATAATGTATCATGGCATTTGTTTATTCACCTTGGCCACTGCCACCTTGGCCACTGTGGTGAATCCATGCTAACATTTAAGAAGTTTAAGTAAGTACTATTTGGTTATATATACAGTAGGTAAGAATTTTGCACCTTAATAAAACATTGATTGTTTCTCTTCATTTTCTAGGAATTTTACATATAAGTATACAGTAATATTTATGCCCCTTTTCCACCGAGGCAGTTTGAGTGCTGGTTCGGAGCCAGAGCCTAATTTAGAACCAGTTCTTTCTTTTTCGACAGCCAAAGCACCAGCTCTGAACCAGAAAAAGTGATTCTGAAGTAGCATCAAAACGTTGCTGGTCTAGACTTAAGAACCGCTTGTGTCCGGGGCTGTGGGCGGGGCTACTGTTAGCGCATTTGATAACGTACCTTAAATATACTAATGTTTAATACACTTTTACTTTAGCGTAATATGATACATTATCAGCACACATGAAAATAGTTAGCTACATGCTAATTCTAACTTTTTACTGTGTTAATGATAAAATAATGTTATGTAATTTCTCGATTACAACCTCCGTTTATACAAATTACATGGAGCTGCACGTATACGTTGGATTCGCCGTGTCTGGATGCCAATGTAGGTTCACAAAGCCATGAGCATTAACAGTAAAGCAACATCCGAGAGTAGAGTTGTTTTGCCTAGTGAAAATGCATATTGGCTATTCAATTTAGAAAAATACACTATATGGGCAAAAAAAAAATTGTGGACACCTGGCAGTTCCCCCCATATGTGGATATTCCTCAAATATTGGCAATGTTGAAAGCAAGTAATTTTAGAGAATGCCGTTACATGCTGTAGCATGCTGAATTTCCCCTCATTGGAACCAAGAGGCCCAAACCTGTTCCAGTATGACAGTGCGCCTGTGCATGGTGAAAAGTACATGAGGAAGAACTTGACCATCCTGTATTGAGCCTTGACCTCAACCCCACTGAACACCTTTATGAATGAACTGGAACTCCGACTGCACCCCAGACCTCCTCACCTGACATCAGTGCCTGACCTCACGGATGCTTTTGAGCCTGAATGAACACAAATCCTTAAAACTCTGCTTCAGTTTTCCCAGAAGGGTAACACTTAATAATACAGAAAACAAGGGAAATAAACCTATAATGAGATTTTAGAAAAACACATATGGGTGTGATGGTTTCCACTCTTACCTTCTGCTCAATCGTCTACTAAAATGATTGATCCAATGATATTTTGCGTTTTAGTTAAATGTACTAAACATAAAAGAACCATCAAGATGATAGTTCACAAATAAGTACAGTATAAATTGTTTATTTGTCTTAAGGTTAAAACACAACCAATCTCTTATCAAAGATCAGAGCTGACACAATTACTGCATCAGTATGTCCTGATTATAGTGCCCGGTTTTATGTGCCGTCAAATTACGCTTCCAGCAATTACTGAATCAGACTCTTTTCATGGAAAGATCACTCGCTGATCAGTAATTGCTTTTAAAACCTTTCAGAGATGTCATATAGCTTTGATTCACTAATGCAGTGGTGGGTTTTTTTTTTCTCACGTATGTCTGCTAATGTATCTGTGCTATAAAGGAACTGCAGCAGCCTCATTTTAACTGTCGAAAAGCTACTTCAGCCAGAGGAAGTTGTACCTTTATGAACAAAATTAACATGTTGCCTTTGCTAGATGTCTTAATTACAGCCTGATAATACAATGCAAAATGTGAGAACTGGGGCTGTGAATCAGATCCTGTTAAAAGATATGGAAAAGCATAGTTAAATTAAAAAAAAAAAATCACACACACACACACACACACACACGCACGCACACACGCACGCACTCTCACACACACATACACAAATATACACTCATACAATATAGATCCCCTGAGATTTGGTGTTACAACTCTTCAAGCTATATCAGACAGGAAGCCATTTGCACACTTTTGACAGCAGCTGGATCACTAAAGGCTTCAAACTCATTAGGAGGCTTTGGTACTTTCTGTCAGAGTGAGATTAATGATATGAACGGCAGGGTTTGTGAATCTCTACTGCAATAAGATCTCTCTCTCTCTCTCTCTCTCTCTCTCTCTCTCTCTCTCTCTCTCTCTCTCTCTCTCTCTCTCTCTCTCTGACTCACTCACAGAAAGAACTCTTCTGACCTTTCAGAGCTGCAGTATGTTTATCCTATGGACTGGCCCAGGGTCAGTGCTGCCTCTGATAAATGGCACTGAAGATACTGAAGATGACTGACTCTCAACATTCCCTTATGACCAAATGAAGAGCATGACTGCAGGATTAATGCCCAAACATACTCAAAATGAGGAACATTCACCTTGCTCTTACTCTGATTGAGGGAATTAAGAGTCCAGAGCTCATCTGGACAGGTTGATTCACACGGGAGAAATCCTGACATTTCCCTCTATATACTATCTAGTACAGCAGCCAGGACTTACTCTCTCATATCCGGCTAGGCATTTTTTTTGCTAATTTGTGCTAATATTTATTTATTTATTTATTTATTTATTTATTTATTTATTTATTTATTTAAAAACTGGCATCAGCTAATTAACTGAACATTAAATATTCACCTTTAATAACTGCAAAATGTAACAGGATATTTTTGCAGCACAGGAATTTTTGTCCAATTTATTTTTGAACAATTTACAGTATTTCAGTCTTGGCCTTTGCCCTTTAGTGAGTCAGACATTGTTTATGCGTTATTAATTCAGTTTGCACCCAGAATCCAAATCTAAATTTCCCAATTAGGTTTAAAGTCAATAAATGTCTTATTGAATATAAAGTAGATTGAATTTTTTTTCATGAAATTAACTTAATGTCAGCTGACAGTTTACTTACTACTTACTTGTTTTGGTTTTAGTAAGATGTAATCACAAGTGTGTTTTAAGAGCTGTGTAGAGATTGTAATCATTTTTAGTACAATAAAATGAACTAATAACTTTATTACTATTAGTACTTGTAGCTGTCATGGCTTCATGGCACTGACACAGTGAGTTATAAATCCTCAGTGATTCAGATCTAAGTTTAATATACTGCATGTTTCCAAGTGTATGACATTTTCCCCTCATTCTAGCACTCTTTGTGATGTAGAATGCAATTGATTTGAAGACCTGAAGTAAGATGAGCTAGAAATTTTTTAAGATTAATGTTATTAGTATTTGAGATTAGTATTTAAGTATTTAACTAGAACTTGTGGACGTCCAGGTAGATAAAATTCTTTGCTTGCAAAGGTCAGAATAAGTAACTAACATGGCTGAATGGAGACAACATTTATTGCTCCTTTGTAGTGTATCATTTATGTCCCAATCTATCAGTATTCAACATTTAATTCTATAAAAACTCAGAAGCCAGACTCAGTCTCAGATACAATGAGAGTTAGATAAATAATTTATATACTGTAAATGCATGTGATTGTATGAACCACAACAGGAACAAAACTTATTTATTTATTTATTTATTTATCTATCTATCTATCTATCTATCTATCTATCTATCTATCTATCTATCTATCTATCTATCTATCTATCTATCTATCTATCTATCTATCTCATCTCTATTGTCTCTGCTACAATGTTTATGGATGTCTCCTCCGCTTGGTGGGTCTGGCAGAACCTACATGCATCGGTGTGTCTGTCTTTACATCCCTCTCTAATCTGGCAAAGTTTAAGTTATTTCAAGTATAAGGTAATATTGTATGTTGTAGGACTATCGTATGCTGTATAATCAGGAGATGACTTGATTAGATTTTGGAATTCATAAAAAAACTAGATGTAAATGGTTTCTGAAGTATATTTATTATTCAAAAGCTTCCTTCCTGTTTGAAGTAAATTTTAAGGGTATTCCAGACATATAAAAACATAACATGAAGGACTAATGTTGTTGTATGTCCAGGCATTTCAGTCAGTGCTAATGGCATGAAGTTCTACTTGTTTATTCAAGTATTTAGTTCAGCCCACTAAAATTCGTTGCTAGGTCTGCAGCCAGGCCACGATCCACCCCTGGATTAAACACTTCTGGCTATGTAAGTGACTTTTATCTGCAATGACAAAGCATCATTCTTTCTACAAGAGTTATGAAAACTGCCTGTGATAACATTTTATTCAGTCAACAGCTTGCCAAGTGACTCATCAACCATCAAAACTGACCATAATGACTGTTAGGGTTATTCGTTTTTATTAGATAATCTATAAACTGTTTAAAGGACCGTTGACTGTTTGTAGAGTGTCTAAAGTGGCCTATCTCCATGTCAGAACCACAGAATGAATTTAGCAACATGATCACAATAGGTGAAGATATAGTTTGTTTTTGTTTTTTTTAATGTCACCCGTGAAAAAATGTACTGAAAATGAAATGATTTGTTTGGCTGCTTTAGCTGTGCTTTATTTTACTTTTATTGTGCTCATTTAAAAAAAAAAAAAAAGAGGCTAATGCGATATTCACTATAACCGTAAAAAATTCCTGCATTTTGACCAACACCCACATGTCACATATATGCACTGGCTATCTGGCTATTGAGATGGGGAAGCTAGTTCATAGGAAAAACAGATATACAAGCTATAAAAGATATAAAAGCTCACACTCAAAATGTTTTAATTTTTGTGTTTGGTGTTCAGTCAGACAAAAACACATTTGCAAACTAAATAATTTTAACAATAAGAAAATAACTCAGTCATCCAGATGAGTTGAGCTATGAGCCGTGATTATATACATATAAATGTAAGCATGACCCTGCAGCATGAAAGGCATGAAAGCTCACTAACTGCTGTGAAGAGGATGAAATTGACATAAACTTTAATCTTATGTCCTTTTCAGTCACCTGACCCCAAATCAATTAAACCTATGGAACAATTGGTGGATTTTTGACAAAACTACTAACTACTGTATCTACTGTAATGTTATCACTAAAACAAGCTCAGCATGTGACAGGACATCCAGCCAGCTCATTTTATTTCTGAAAAAACATTTCATTTCCCCAGCAAAATGTCATTGCCTAAGGAAATGTAAAACAGCAAAAAATAAATGAATGCTGTGTGATATTTTATTTACAAGTGCTAATACAGTTTGTGAGAGCTATACAGTTTGTCTGTCTGCATGTTGTGTGTGAGGGTGTGTGTTTGTTTGTGTGTGTGTGTGTGTTCGTGCGTGCATGTGCGTGTGTGTGTGTGTGTGTGTGTGTGTGTGTGTGTGTGTGTGTGTGTGTGTGTGTGTGTGTGTGCGTGTGTGTGTGTGTGTGTGTGTGTCACTTGAAGGCCTAGTTTTTTCAATTGTGCATAAAATATTATTTGCATAAAATTTGCATTCAGACCACTCTCAAGGACACTCCTCTGAATGGGTCAGAAACATTCTGCAGTGCAGCTTAAAGACACTGGCCTTACATATACACAGAGGAATTATGGGTAAAAACAAGAGGTCTTGTTATAAGAACCAAGGCTACCTGATGAACAAACTTAGAGCTTGTGGTCAAATCTAGAAGCTATTTTTAAAACATTATATTCCTTCTATGTACTACGCAAAGAATAAACCATACAGTACCTGGCTTGAGGCAAAACAGTTACCAATACTTTTTATTTATTTTTCAATAAAGAGCATTCAACAGAGAAAAGTTTCATTCATTAAGGAACAACCTGACATACTTTTAACCTTTAATAGTTACATTTAATATTGTGGATAATAAATGAGTAAATTAAGTTTCTGTTACAAGTAATTAAGTATTTAACCTTGTGAGCCAGCATTAATGTATTCAATGCTAGAGATTTAAGCACTTATGTACGTCGCTCTGGATAAGAGCGTCTGCCAAATGCTGTAAATATAAATGTAAATGTAAGTAAATTATAAACTCTGTTATAAACTCTCATATCCTCACCAGCCTCTCTTGTTCTCTGTGTTGAAGTTAATAAGACATTATTAAGCTTTGCTATGTTAGACAAAATTGTACTGATATTTGCATATTATATAAACCCTGAAAATAAAGACAAAACATTATCCTTACAGAAATCTTTACTATACCAATTGTGACATAAGTCAAGACCTCTACAGCACTGTGGTATCAGTATATATATATATATATATATATATATATATATATATATATATATATATATATATATATATATATATATATATATATATATATAATAGAATATCATTAATACAATGTTTTGCATGACTGCTACTAAACCTTTATTAAACATAAGTATGTCCACTATTATTTTACAGTTAACACTCAATATGTAACACCTTTAAAACCTAGTGCATTTGCTATTACAATTTCAATTCACCACTTCCACCACAGGCTTGGTGCAAAAGCTGTTCATAATTGTCAAGCTAAAAATATCACCAAATGGGTCAGAGGAGGCAACAAAGAATAAGTGGGTTTGATCGTGGGCCAGAAAATAGGGACAGGTTCAGAGTAACAGAGAAAGGGACAAAGTCTTGTCTGGTGGGGCAAATTTAACTAATGATTGATGGTATTCTTAATAGCTTCAGAGCAATCTGAGTATATTTGGGTTAATGTTAGAGCTCTGTTCAAGTGCCAGTAGAGAAAAAAAGCGTTTACTGTGGATTGAGAAATAAAAAATTAAAAAGCCTGATAAAATATGCCAGCTTTCCTAGTTTTCAGCAAAATCTGGCATTTTTACAGGGTCCTAGTTATTTGCTTATAATAAAACTCCAGATTTTCATTAAGCTTTTTAAACTTTCCAGACTTCTGGTGTCAGTTTTCTTGATCAAAGCTTATTAACAGCACCATGAAGAGGGAAATGAATAAATATGTAACTTTTTTTCATTTTTCATTTCCAGGTCTTAAATTGAGAATGTGTAAATTCAATGGCTTATTAATTAATCAATCATTTGATTGATTGGTTGATTCATTCATTCCTTCATTCATTCATTCCTTCATTCATTATTAGCAGTAGTATTTGTGGTAGTATTTGTAGTAGAAATAGTATTAATAATAATAATAATAATAATAATAATAATAATAATAATAATAATAATAATAACAACAACAATAATAATACTACTACTACTACTAATAATAATAACAATAATAATAATAATAATAATTATTATTATTATTATTGTTATTGTTATTGTTATTGTTATTGTTATTATTATTATTATTATTATTATTATTATTATTATTAATAATAATAATAATAATAATAATAATAATAATGATATTCTTATTCTTGTCCATATTCATATTCGTATTGTTGTTGTTGTTGTGGTTGTTGTTGTTGTTGTTGTTGTTGTTGTTGTTGTTGTTGTTGTTGGTGGTGGTGGTGGTGTTTTGCATACATTGAAGCTCAGTGTTTGGAAACCTTTCCAAAGCCACAACTCAAAAAGCATGTATATGTACATGTAATTTCCTATGAATAAAAGCCTGAGCACCGGTGCAAACCTGATTTGCAATATGGCTAACAACAAAAGTGTTGGTCCACATTATTTGTTTTCATTTTTTTTTGTTTTTTTTTTATTCTTATCCTGCTTACAGAACCTCAGGCACTCTACACAGATCAAAGTTACAGAGTTTGACATTCAAGGATACATTTTACAGACACCTGCCATAATGTGAAGGAAACTCTGAAAAATAACTTAAACATCATAGACTCTACCTTTAACTGGGATGAAGGGTCAGTGAGAACTCTTTACAGGTGAATAAATACCACTTTATATGGAATAAGTAAAGCGAGACTAGTCTGTTTCATATTATATAATATATCGATAGCTTTTGAACCTGCTTAAGATGAATAAATTATGCTTTTCTTACCTGGGTTAGGGGAAGTCAGAAGTGGGATCTTAATGGGGGAAAATGAGAGCAAGTGTACTGGGTGAGCTGAGGAAGCTGATGGTCTCTGGGCCATTTCTGATTCCATAGCCACCAGCGCCGCTGTTGCCAGAGCCATCCGCTTGTTGCTCCGCACTCGTTTTATGGCTACTGGACAACCTAAGTAAAGGAAATAAGAGAATTAGTGAAAAACAGCAGAAAAAAAATATTTTACATTATGTGTGTGTCTTAAACATGAGTAATCATAATTACTCTTCAGTAATTATACTGTTTTTCTGTATTGTACTTCACTGTACTGTACTGTGCATTTTCATGAAAAAAGGCCTTTATACCTTTATATGTGTCTTCTCTCATCTAACCAATTACAATGCAATATATATAAAACAAAATGCAATGGTATTTATAGATCCGGTTAAGGGTTTGATCTCACTGGTCTCCTTTGACAACAATCACTTTTACAGTATATAATCAGTATTGTTCAGGAACTTAAAGAGCAGCCCTACATCCTGCTCAGACGCTTACTGCTTAAGATCAGACTAAAATCTATTGGGAAGATATTTTAGCACTATAGCTCCAAAATCCCAATGAAAACCATATTCCAGAATATTATGATTACATTTCCATCTAACATTTTAGGAATCATCATAAAATGCATCTTTTATCTCAGCACTTTTCCCTTTTTTTCCCTAGTCCTTCAACTCCTGAATATAATAATAATAATAATAATAATAATAATAATAATAATAATAATAATAATAATAATAATAATAATAATTTTATTATTATTATTATTATTATTATTATTATTATTATTATTATTATTATTATTATTATTATTATTAGTATTATTTATTTATTTATTTATTTATTTATTTATTTACTTACTTACTTACTTACTTACTTACTTACTTACTTACTTACTTATTTATAATGAGTTTTTTATTATTATTACCGGTAAACAATAAAAATATTAGTAACACTGAGCCACTTTTAGACCCATTCAGCATATCAGTGGAAAGCTGTGTGTGAGCTGCCTATATTAATTAATTTATTTATTTCTTTTTGCATGTGGATGATGTGTGTAGGTTTGTCTTTGTTCTCCACTCTAGATTGCTGTCAAGCTTGCTTTTTTTTATCAGGTTTCACAGATGCTTTCATCTGGAGTTCCAGTGAAGGAATGGCACTACGATAGCCTAGTAAATCTGGAGCCAGTACAGAACCAGCAGCCTGAGGGAGGCTTAATCAGAACTAAACACACACATACACAGACTGATGGCTGAGCCTGTGAAGAGCTAACACATGCACCGACCCACATACTTACACACATAGCGACTTGGGAGTGATCCAATACCGAAGCGATCTTATTCTATCTCTCTGAAACACACAGCACTTTATCTAATGGCAGTGAGTGGGAGGATCAGAGACAGAATGCTTAACATGAGCACCACTCTGAAAATCAGGTCACTTGGGATATATAATATAGAATCGGTCCAGAATAGAGTTTCTGTTCTGACACGAAAGTGGGGAAAGATTTAGCACTGCTCGGGAAAGTGACAACAACTTGAATGGGCTTCAACTTAAAGATAAAGAAAGTAAAATATAACAACTTGATTTCATCTTTTAACCAAAGGACACTGAGAGTCAGATACATGGATCATATAAACAGCGTGTTTATTGAGCGAGATCAGTCGCAGACATGACTTGAAAAGAAAACCATGAATTATATATTCTACTGAGTCTTGCCTGGAAGAAAGTGTGATATTTTAAGGACTTACATAAATGTGAATCTTTAAACATTGTTAGGTATTCTGTAAACACACACAGACACATACACACACACAAAAGTCAGTTTTTGTTCATTTTAATTTATATTTCAGCTTGGTTGCTTATTTAAAGCTTGAAAAAAGATCAATTAATTAAACACCAGAGTTATTGTTTTTTTGTGAGTTAAGGATTTTCTTTTCTATTTCTCTAGGGTTGCAATTACTGGTAAGCATATTATTTTTTATAACACCCTCAAACCTGTCTGAAAATTGATACAGGAGTATGTGTCTTCATTTAACAACTAGAACTAGAATCAATATTGGTTTCTTTGCTACCTTTTAATAGATGCGTTGGTGCACTACATATGAGGCTAGCTGCAGTGCTTGTATGATGTTAATGTCTTGTTGCCTCTCAGAGGGCTCTTGTTTCGAATAAATTGACTCTGATGGTGAGTGGAAGTGCCAAAAGAGCTGCAAAAAGCTTTTAGGACTTTGAAATCTTCCATGATGCTATGGTGCTAAAACAGTAGACGGGTGTTTGGGGTAAATATCTGCCTGCTCAAAAAAGTTACATTACAGATCAGAATGTCAGAAAGCTCTACTAAAGAGAGAACACTCACCTCATGTTCAGTCTCCTGTTAGCTTTAACATGTTACGATTAATTGTTGCGTTACTTTCTTTGATTCAATCTGACTCTAGACATGATTTAAAAACAAAAAAAAACAACAAAAAAAAAAACACTGAGATAATAACCATGAGAGGTGTTGTTTGCTCTGTGGATCGGCAAATCCTACTTGACACAGAGCTTAACCACAACAACCTATTAAAGAACAAATGCTCGCTCTATAGGGAATGCATTCGCAGGCAACACACGAGAAGACTTAATTCAGCGTCTAGACATAAAACAAATAAAAAAGAAAAAAATGTCTTACACAAAGGATTCATTCAAAAGTTTGGTAAGCTTCTTACTACGACTCGACTTTGTAAAATATCTTTGATTTGGAAGCATATGGTTTTGCAGACATCGATTCTACATTTAAGGTTCCACTAGGATGATAAATGAAAGAATATCCCACGTTATTTTATCTGAATTTCTTTCCTGTAATTTATAGACAATCCACCATCTTTTGGTTAGATTCACAAATGTATTGGAAAAAAAAATATTTGGTAAGCAGAAATGGATGAGGAGCTTCAAAAAAATATTTGGTAAGCAGAAATGGATGAGGAGTTTACTGGAGAAAGTTCATAAATCTTATACATGTGCAAAGCACTGTGGGATGCAATGTAAAATCACCTGACTTTACTCATGTCAGACTCTGATTCACTCGTGTGAATCATGTGAATAATTGCTGGTTCTCTCAACAAAGCCTCTTTCATCTTTAGACGCTGACTTTGTTGCTTTTGTTATCCTGCTTTCTAGGTGATTAATATTAAGTTAAAAAAAACTTAATCACTTTATCACGTCATATATTAATGATAGAGAAATCCTGATTCTTATAAAACCTAAAAAAATAGATACCTAATGAGTGGCTCCATTTTGAAATTTCACAAAATGTGGGACGCCTACTGTATATACAGATGAGTTTACACACAATTGATTATTCTATGAATGAATTGTATGAATTGTAAAAATTGCTTTGTGTCAAACAAATATCAAGTGGGGAATGTAGGTAATGAATCAGGTTGGGCTAGGTTTCTTCCCCAGGATTACAAACAGAAAAAGCAAGTGGCAAAGAGAAACACCACTTAATCCAAAGTAAAGTTTTCAGGTGTGGAAAAAGAAAGAGCCAGCAGTATAGTGGGCCTTAGGCAGCAAGGATCATGGATGAGCTGAGAATCTGCAGTAAAGTGCTGGGTTACCTGGGACTACTAGCATAGGCTACTACCATATCCGGCTCCTAATACAGGCTGTTTATGATAGCTTGCCATGTTCTATTAACCTCGTCATCTGGGAAAAGTGAGAAACACCAGCCTGCCCTCTTTGTCCTGGAAGAAGATCACTTAAGCACATTCCAAGCACCTGCCCAAAGGCCCTTGATAAAGACCATTATCACTTCAACCAGGTGCTATAAACAGGCTTTGAGATAGTAACCTGAGATATAAACACTGGCCATCAGCAAACAACACCACTTCTCTCACAGTCAATACCAACAACAAGAAGTTGCCTTTTCAGATACCACCAGAAATGTAATTATGGTAGAAGTAACAGTACCCTGGAAAGCACACATGTAGGAGGCATACAGTATGGAAGGAAAAGCCCCAAGTTTAAGGAGTTAATAGAGAAATGCAAGAAAAAGGGCTGACCCAGTAGAGCTCAGATGCTGAGACTATGCAGGCTGCTCAGTCTGTAAAGTCATGACCCAGCTATGCGTAGTGCGGATGGAAAAAATGACGGCCATAAAATCTATAAGTGATGCCACAGAAAGATGTCTGAGAGGACAGGGCTGTGGACTACTGCTGCTGGGACACAGGCCAGGGACTGAGCACCCTCAACCGCATCACTTGGGACAGGGTGTTTGAAGTTGAAAGACCCAAAACACCTGCCGAAAGGCAACAGGTCTAGCATTTGTAATGTGCACTGAAACACTACTCCAGATTTAAGGAGTGATGTAAAAAAAATAAAAAAAATAAATCATCTTCCACCAAGTTAACTAAGATTAATTTTCAAAACAGCCTGACTCAGGTGAGCTAAGTGCTTCAGTTAGGCTATACTGTTTCAGAAGGTCAGCAAGATACACTGGAGCTAAGCACTTCAGAAAATTCAGATCCTTTTTTCCCCCCAAAAGTCATATAATATCATGGTTTTATACAGCTTCATACAAGATGTAACACACTCTATACCTGATAGAAAATCTGTGCTTGTGGTTTTGGTGTACTTTAACATCTCTTTTTTTTTCCAGATTGCCTGTAAGTACAGTATATACAGTACAGTATGCGCATGTTCTCCTTTGAAAAGATGGAGGGTACGTTTGGGTATGACATAACTCCATGCTGCATGGGGAAAAAGAACACTCTGTCAACCATGGTGATACCTTTAATGTTCCATCTCTCTCTCTCTCTCTCTCTCTCTCTCTCTCTCACTCTCTCTTTCTCTCTCTCTCTCTCTCTCTCTCTCTCTCTCTCTCTCTCTCTCTCTCTCTCTCACACACACACACACACACACACACACACACACACACACACACACACACACACACACACACACACACACACACACACACATACACACACACACACACACACACACACACACTGTAGGGTCTCATTTAGAAACCCTGGAACAGACTATATGACTGATCTGCAATAACCACCCCACGTTCCTATCCTGCGCTTCATTGCACTCTTCTAAACTCCATTTTCCAAGAGCTGAAATTTCTTGCCACAGTTGACATTTCACATTTCATTAGGTCCTGTCAATAAGATCGGGCTCAAATTCACAGCAATGAAAAACGAGGGTTTTGGGGCTAGGTCTATAAAGCTGTAGAATAGTAGAGTTAAAGAAAATTCTCCTTCATTGCTGTAAAATGGCTGAAAGCCACAAAAATTCCCACACTATAACTTGAAAAACATAAGCGGCACAGAAAATCGATGCCACACAGACCTTCTGGAAGCAGTAAAATCAGTGCTTTCACTAGTGATACATGTCAGATTATAGCATAAACTACAGCAAATGCTATACTAATTTGCTAAATGCTAAAACCACAGTTTAGTCTCAAGGATTCCAGAGGTCCCGACTTTTATTTGGTAGAAATTATTATTCTCAGTCCATGTTGTTATTCATGGTATGTTGCATAACCCTTGGAGCAGGTGGTTGGATAACCTTTGGAGCACATTATAGTGCAGGAACATAATGATAAAAAAACTGAAGAAAAAACTTTTAAAAATTTAAAAATTTGATGACCTTATAGACATTAAAATACATGTATTACATCCTAAACAAATAAAACAATTTGTATATTACTTTCAGAGGCTACATTCAACACAAACCCAAATCTCCAAATATTTAAGCCACATAAAATATAATTTGTCCTCTAAGAAACACAGTGACAATTTGTCCTGAATGTCTAGCACCATGGGGACATTTGGCCCTCACACTGATTTAATGCACATCTACAGACATAGAATTCCATTTAAGAGCCACTTTATTCTCTACAACTCTGATCATTTACCTGGAGACTTCAATATGCTAATGTCTGAACTGCGAGTTCGTGCCCGTATTTGCTTTGAGCACTGATTGATGACAGATGGCTACATTTAGATGCATTTAAGTGATCGCTTTGCCTGATTTTCACAATCAGTCATGCTGGTCATGCTGTTCTTTTGACATTTCACAAAAGAATAATGGGAACAAACCGTTCCAACCAACCGCATATAGCTGTGATTATAAAAGTCATAAAGCATTCTGTATGTACGTTACACAGCAATGATTTAATGAAATACATAGAATCTGCAAAATTAGACAGATTTACACCCGACAAGAAAAGTTCTCCCATGAAACAACACACTGTGAAAAGTGCTTGTGTTATCAGGTGATGACTCTGTGCCTTGAGAAAGAAAGGTTCCTGTTTTGGCTTTTGTTGTTGCCCTTTGTGGATTGTGATTTTAAGGGCAGAGGATGAAGCCCTGCAGCAAGCAGAGACATTGAACTTTATAAACCCACCGTTACCCATGTTTATTACATTTCTTCTGGGAACAATAGCTTGCGCTGCAAAACATTGTTCTTCACTTCAAGTCTAACATTTATGAGTAACAGAGACAAAATTACCACAGTATATCAAAATATTTCCAAACTATAACTATATAGATAACAGTCTGCACTGTGCATTGATGACTATTATACCACAGTATGGTTGAATGCTCAAATTAGATTGCTCAGAAGGTTATCGAATGTACAGAATGGTATATTTTCATATAACAGATGACAGGTTCATATTAATGAGCTTGTGCTAATAACATTAATTCAATTCAATTCAATTTTCTCTCACTTCACTTCATTTCAATTTACTCCTCACACTGCACCATGCATCCTCAGATCTACCAGCACTGCTCGACTGGTCCCACCATCTAGATGTAGATATACCAGGTAGATATACAGCAAGACTCTTTTCTGTTCTGGAACCGAGGTGGTGCAATGAATTTCTTCTAGATGTCAGAACAGCTGAGTCACTCTCTGTCTCCAAACAACTGGTGAAGTCCTAGGTCTTTCTAAAACAATCGAACTAGCACTTTTTCCCTGTTTGTTTTATGTGTATATTTAATTAAATATATAAAAACCCTGAACAGAGTTATGTTAATAGTATCCTAGTCTGTAACCTACTGAACCAGCGTTAATATATTAATCTATAGAGACATCGCTCTGGATAAGGGTGTCTGCCAAATGGCATAAATGTAAATGTAAATTTGTATGTATAGCACTGTTAACTATTCATATTCTCTCAAAGCAGCTTTACAAAAGTATAGAAACACGGAATAAATTTTTAAAGGTTAAAGTTACTGTACATCTCTAACATCTATCCCTAATGAGCAAGCCCGAGGCGGCAGCGATGAGGAAAAACTCCCTGAGATGATATGACGAAGAAACCTTGAGAGGAACCAGACTCAGAAAGGAATCTTCATTTGGGAGGTAATAAACAGTAAATAATGTAAATATAAATAATGCTCTATAGTCGAGTGGAACAATAGTGTTTCTATAATAATAGCTGATTCACAGGGTTTTGTATAGCAAACATAGTTTTAGATTGATGGTATACTAAGTCTGTAACCTAGTCTGTAGCGAGCCATTGTTAATGTATTCATCGATAGAAGCTTAAAAGCACTTTTGTACTTCGCTCTGGATAAGGGAGTCTGCAAAATGTCAAAAATGCATGTAAATGCAAACGCTTCAAATAATTCGAAACCATTAATGAACTGACATATTTTTTTTTCTTACAATCATTGATGTGGTGAAGGTTTGTGGAGAAGTTTATTTAACATTAATGGAAAGAGTTTCAGTAAGCACTCTCAATCTCAGTTACACTTTCCATTTTCTCGGCAAAGTGACAGCCTGCTCTTTGTGTGTGTGTGTGTGTGTGTGTGTGTGTGTGTGTGTGTGTGTGTGTGTGTGTGTGTGTGTGTGTGTGTGTGTGTGTGTGTGTGTGTGTGAGAGAGAGAGAGAGAGAGAGAGAGAGAGAGAGAGAGAGAGAGACAGAGACAGAGACAGAGAGACATAGACAGAGAGAGAGGTTGGTAAAGAATGACTGTTTATTGCAGCTGTAATGAAAAAGAAAACAGGGACTAACTCGACACTGAAATGTTCCATAACATTAAATCTATCTATAAACTGCTAAAATAAGTGTTGTTCATTAAAAAAATGATATGTGATAATCTTTGGCAAATTCAATCCACTTCAATTATTTTAACAATGCATATTGTCTGAAAGCAGCTTTACAAAAAATGCGAAACAAAACGTTCATTATACAAAGATTAATGTAATACAAAAATTTAAGATTAATATTAGACTTATATTTAAATGTGTTTGTATTTATCCCCAAGTAACAAACTGAGATGACTGTGGTGAGGAAAAACTCCCTTGATGGAAGAGGAAGAAACCTCAGGGCTCTCAAGTGTCACGCATTGAGCGTGACAGTCACTCATTTCATTCTTTTGGTCACAAATTAATAAATGGAAATTGAATAAATACTTTGCATTTGGTTAAATTGTGTTTAGTCATCCTTACCAAACACAACAACACCCCCATTGTTGTGTTTTCTTTGTTTGTTTATTTGATTTATTGGGGAATATGTCACTCTTGCCTGTCTTCAAAACTTGAGAGCCCTGAAACCTTGAGTTAAGACCAGACTCAAAAGGGAATGTCATCCTCATATTATTGACACTGAAGGGTAAGATTATAAATATACAGTCTGGCAATTGTGAATTATTGATAAGGAGGCATGTAAAGCATGTAAGGCATGTAAAGCAAAATCATATACAAATTATACCAGATCACTGTAATATAAGTGAAATAGCACTCCACATCAAGCTGTTACTTTGGCTTGCATCTCATTCTGCAACACACCCCCTGTTGTGCATTATGTTTTGTATAACAGCATAGTCTGTCATGTTATTCTTTACATACACCACAGCTCTGTCACATTCTCAAAAATGTTTAAATCAAAGGTTTATATTACTGCACTTATTCTAGTAGGTTATCAGGTATATAGTAAAAGGGCATAAACAGAGACCTATATGGTGGATGCTGCATATAAAGTCTAATAATGAATGAATGTATAAATGTTAATATCGAGAAACTTTTTATGATGAGATTTAGAAGTTCATATCTGAGACTCCAGTTTAAGAACTTTTTAACAATAAAGTAAAGCTGTTTCTTTTCCCACCACGGGAAAATCTTTAAGGTACAGGACTTTTTGCTGTTTGGTAAGCAAGTATTTGAGTTTTTTTTTTTAATTATAATTATTATTATTATTCAAGCGAAAGTGATATAATGACCTTTTTATCCTGCTATAATGCGAGTCATAACCGAAAAGTCTACAGCATTAAATGTAACTTTAAATTGTTAAAATAATAATAATAATAATTCTTTAACAAATATCTTTATGCTAAATAAGGAATAAAACACTTTAAGCAAAACAATCCATCTTGCAGTGGCAGCCACCCTACTGTTAAGCATTTTCTTATAACACCGTTTCCTATGGCATACAGTCTCTTTGCTTATGGTGTAAGGGCTGGATGTGATGCTTAATGTATGTTTAATGGATATGGGGTAAAAAATCAAAATGGCACAACGATGGATGTGACAGTCAGACATTACACATGATAGTATTTATCTATCTATCTATCTATCTATCTATCTATCTATCTATCTATCTATCTATCTATCTATCTATCTATCTATCTATCTATCTATCTATCTATTTATTTATTTAATGATAGCAGCCATGTACTCTTCAAGCACAATCCATTTATAGTCCATAATAAAAGCATAAACCAGATATAAGGCAGGCTGTATCTTTTAAGTTATAAGTAAAGAAAGAGTTTAAGTCTAAACATACACTAAACCTCCATTAAAATAATCAGCATGATCATCAACAGTTGATTTTTACTGAATAACAAAATTTCTATTTAGATGAGAATATCGGAAGCTGTATATTAAACTGTGGCCTAAACATTATGTACAGTATATACAGTATTTTTTAAATTTCTTTAAATTATCTCACTATATTTTATTGAACAATGATTTTTTTTAGTTTAATTTTATTCTCATTGATTCTATTTTTCAGACAGTTCATAAAGTATTTCACTGCATGTAGTACTGTGTATGGTTGTGTATGTAACACATACAGTTTGAATACAGTATACAGTAATGTTGATAAACATGTTCTCATCTGTGTGTTTCTGATATTGCCTTTCTATTTGTGTTTAAAATTCCAATATTATATTGTATTGATTTTTGTATAATAGTTGGTTGTTGTAATTGTTAATTATTTTTTCTTTTTTATTTGCAGAAGGAAAGCTCTGCAATAGCACTGCAGTGTACTGCAAATTTTCCATTCTATCAAAGATTAATAACTCTACAGTCCAGTGTTGAACATACTGTATAGGCAATCCATGTACAGTGGCCCTTATTCATCAATGTTACATATTCTCAAATATGCTGGTAAAATAAACATGTGGAAATTCACTTCAGTGTACAATATATCTTTAGTGTACAATATGTCTAGTCTAAGTACATTTGAATAGACATTTAAATATAATGCTATAATAGCTTAAAAGGTGATGTGATATTTATATTTCAATTATTACAATTTGTTAAATCAATAATTACAATATATTCTATATATTAATTTAGCATGTAGTAAGCCTCTATAAGTAAAATAAGCTTCTTATGATGTTAAATACTTCTTTGCACACAAGAACATGGTAACGTTATTTTAAGAAATACAAAGAATAAGGCATTAGATAGTTGATTCACAAATCACAAATTATTTACTAGTCGTTATTCAGAAAATCATACTGCTGCATAATTGGACAGCTGTCAGGTGAAAATGAGTAATTATCACAGTATTAGTTGTGAAAGCGTAGAATGAACAACTTATTTCAATCCTTTTTATTCAAAAATTACCCAAAATATTCTATATTCAGTTTTTGGTTCTATGTAGCATCTAATTACACCAGTCACAGGTGTGTGCATGCTTGTGCCTATTGCTAAATAACAGCCATGCTGATATTCAGTATAATCACAAGCTTAGCTTGTGCAATATTGCTTAAATAACTGTAGATGAGTTGAAAACTGTAATGAAGCATTGTCCCCCCCAAAAAAAAAGGATCGTTAACAAAGTCTAAAGAGTTTAGAATTTTTCAACTTCATTAGTATTACTAAAGGTTTTTATTTCCTTATACATTCAATTAGTCAATATGAGGATCTGATCCACTTATTTTCACACCTAGGGACACATCAGTTTAGACCATCCATCTGTTGATTTTTTGCAAATTGGGAGGAAACCAGAAAACCCTGATTAAACACATACAGACATGGGGAGAATATGTACAGAAACTCCACACAGAAAGTCACCCAAGCTTAGAATCGAATCCGGAACCCTGGAGATATGAAGAAAAAAGTTTGGTATCTGTTTGTTTTACAGTATATGTATTTAGACTGTAACCCAAAGTGGATGTGGGCTAAACTGTATAGAATAAATGTAACTAAATATAAATCCTACCACTTGAGAAATCTTGAAAACAACTCAGAGGTAGAAATGCTAGCACTGTCACTATGTTATGTGAATACTTCAACCTTAGTTGCATCACTCTTGCTGACTTTTTATTTTTATTTTAGTTCATTCTGTTTCCCCAAACTTGCATGAACTAGTAGCTTATTTTAAAGGTAGTTTCTAAGGATGAATGAATGAACCTCTGGTGACTGCTTGTGCCCACAAACTAACGTTATCAGTTGATCAATCTAGAAGGAAGCAGAAATCAAGATAATAATAGAAATACAAATGCTTTTTTCCATAAAAAAATAAAATAAAATAAGTTAAAGTGATTTAAGTGACTAAGTCTTACTTCAACGCAGTTATTAAATACCTTACATCAGTCTCAGCCTCCTGACAGGTAGAGGCACCCTGGTAATCCATTGTATTAACACACATAGTCACTAATTCAAGACAAACTTCTGCAGAAAAGTCAGTTAACGCTCTCATTCACACAGCGACAGTGATTCAATAAAGGTGACAGTGTTCTAGTAAAAGACACATGTGGTCATTAAGCTAGCAGCTACCACCAAATTCCACTGAAGTGCATGTGTATGGCAGCTATTCAATCACACATGACAGTTAAAGTAGACACAGTAAACTAAAACTAAACCCTTTTTTTTTGCCATGCTACAAATTTGTTGCTTGTCGTATATAAGTCATAGAAATAAACACGTCTCACCTAACCTGAACATACACACAGTATTCATATCGTTCATGTCTCCGGTTTGATTTTACCCACACGTTGTTAGTATTCTCACTGCATTTCCCTGGATTGTTTCAAGCTCTGATCCGAGTTTCAGTTTTCTTTTGAATATGACACAAATGACAGCATACTGCAATCCAGAGAAGGCAATCAGTGGCTAACACTTTAGAGAGAGAGAGAGAGAGAGAGAGAGAGAGAGAGAGAGAGAGAGAGAGAGAGAGAGAGAGAGAGAGAGAGAGAGAGAGAGATCATTTTGACTGAAAAATGTCCTCCCTTAAAATCCTATTCCCATGTGCTGGCTACTACATAAATGATCTACAGCTCTTTCATGAAACAGTATGGACAACTCTATCTTTTGTGTTGCTTGGATTTCGAATGAATCAATATCTATGGGACTAACATATATGTCATTTAACCTTAATTACATCACATCCAATTTGTACAAACCATAAAGGAACATTTATAATTAAGTAAAAGAAAAAAGTATAAAAATGAAATAATCTTTATCTAAATTGTTATGTTATGTTATGTTATGTTATGTTATGTTATGTAACATTTTTACATGCTATTTATTTGAGATTTTGGTCATCCATCTTTAACAAGTAAAATGCAGATCAGTGAAAGTAAAGAATATCGAGTCATACGACTGTACATTGTTTCTGTGAAAAATAGTAGATGTTTTATCAAATATTGTAATAGCTTCTTTCAAGTTGCTCCATTTTACTAGTGAGTAGCGTTCGGTAAAATTATCCAGTATTGTTGGCGAATTTGGTTGGATATGTCTATTAGCTCTAATTACCTTAATCTCCAGATCCCAAGTACTTTTTCTTTTCTCTCTGGTAGAATTAATCTCCATTTCATCATATTAATAAGCTCGAGAACCACAGTACTCTTAGTAAACCGTTACATGATATTAAGGCTGCTTAGGGCTGAGCAGTAATTTGCATCTTCTGGTAAATAATCTGAGGTCATGTGGTATATTTCTCTCTTTACTGTAGTCTGTGGCACATCCCTATATCTTCTATTGGATTGTGTTCCTTATGTGTTCTTTTATGTTGATCTGTGATAATTAATGACAGATATCCATTGATCAGTAGTCACGGTGATCCTACAGTACCTATTGTGTCTGGTTGTTTATTAAGTTTGTTTTTGCCACTTTTAATAAATATAATATTGTCATGATGGAGTTTAGCAGTATCTGACTAGCCTAGATAGTTCTATATAATGGAGAGATCGATGTATAATACAAATGATATGTATTGGATTTTTTAGGGGTCGCCTTTAACCAAATGCTTATATTTTGAATTTTATTTTAGATTTACCATGTGAAAGTAAAAAAAAATAAAAATAAAAATGGTCTGCACAACACATGGAAATCACAACAGTTTAAAACCTTTTGGCCATTTGCCCTGACTCAGTTAAAGCAGAGGTTCATGGAGATGTGGAGGCATGGCTGGGGAGATTTCTTGAACCTGAGATAATTAATAACAGTACCATGTGGATATTCATTCAACTCTAACATAGCATTGATACAGTGCAGATTATTATATATGTGTCAAATAACATTGTTTGGCTCAGTAATTGTTGTCTAATGATTTTTATAAGAGGTCACTGAAGCCAATCATTATAATTCTGCCCTTGGAAGCAAATCTTTTAGTTTGTTTAATCATACTGTATTGTATATGCTTCCAGGTTCTATGTTGAAAATAAAATGTATTTTTCCCATTTCTGTTCGAAAGCCATTAGCCAGTTAGATATTCGTTGAGTGTAGAGATAACAAAATGACAGCTGCAGAATTTCTTCTACAAGAAAAGCATGCAAAATATGAGATATTTTCCCCTAACCTTAGCTTGTTATTTTAATCATTTTCAGTGCGACTGTCAGAAATGTTTTTCTTATACCAAGTAATGTTACAAATACAACAGGATTGGCTGGCGTGCAATAAATAATTAAATGGCGAATACTGAATACTAACACCACTCCTGCTTTCTGGCATCCACACCAAATGCATGAGCGAGTAACACGTACGTGTATATATTTCATTTTATAGAGCATGCAATGATTTTATTCAACATATTTCCTTATTTCCTTTTTAAATCAATTTCTGGTACACTACTTTGTGGATACACACACCACAACTTGCTTCAAATCTTTTTGCAGTAACACAAAATCCTCCAGAAAGATGATTTTTTTTTTTTTTTAATCCTCCAAGGATTAATCCTTCAGCGTCAGTCTATTAAACCTGCAATGGGATCCATCTCTGTCCAGCTACAAGGGTAAAGAGAGGAGTGCAGCCAGGTTACTGCTGCAGCAGAATGCACTATTATAGACATCGAAGCCACGCAGGTGTGGACTTATAATCCCAATCTATTTTCATCCGATGTAGGACGACCTTCATTTGACCTGTGTACAACTTTACAGCTGTGACTTCACTGCTATAATGCCTTTAAAGCAATGTGTGAAAACTATGATAGTAGACACACAAAGCCTTTTCTCCTATTAAAGTTTTTCCTTTCTTTTTTTTTAATCATCATAAAATAAAATGTTGACAGACTGATAGGTTTGCTTGCATTAAAATAGGATTCAAATCCAAGAGAATGGGGAAAAAAGCAAGCTTAAATATGAGTGGAAAGCGATAAAACCTGTGGATTAAGGCAAGTCTGACAGTGGGCCAGCAGGCCAAAAGAATAAAGGATTAGAAAATTCTTCCTCCTACCTGAAATGCGCCTGGGTGTCAGAAGCAGAGTGTGGAAATTTCTGGAGGCAGCTGTTGGCCTTGATATGCTCATCGCTACTTGGTTCGCCATTAGCACTGGCTTTTCCTGATGCTGAAAAATTCCCACTTCCTCTGGCCCAATCCAAGTCTCCAAAGCATTATTTAGATAAACCTAAAAGAGAGAGAGTAAAGTAAAATACTGAACCAAATCAAAATGCTGTCTTATACTAATAGTGTGTGCAATCAAATGTACCAAAAGTAGAATTAAATCTCGCAAGTGATGCTCAACAAAGGAAAAAATGCTTGCTGTTTTGATACTGTTTTAATTAAGCTTTATGAGTAGAAAACAGCTCCTTTACATACGTATCCAATCCGAGTTACAATTAAAGCATTTATAACACACACTGCAGTGTTTTTACCTTGTAGTCGGGTCTGCGTTTTTCCAGCCAGGACTTGCCATAATGTGGCTGAAGTACAGTGCGATACACAACAGGGAACACAGGAACCAGATCAACACCCGCAGAATGCTGAAATCCCAGCATGGGAGGCCTAGATGTTAGCTCCCACTGAAAGACAGAGAGGGGACATTGAAGGACATATGTATTTTAAGTCATAGAATTTTACTTTCAATCCTTGCACAATTCCAGGCTAAGAACCTATGAGATGAATGTGTAAATATGCAAAAATGTCCTGGTGCAAACAGAACAGTCATCTGTTTATCAATGTCATACAGTAACAGCAGAAGAATTACTGGTTTTGCTAGCACTCTCCAGGAAAATTTGCATAAATTAATATATAAAATAAAAACTGATGTTTTTTGACATGAGAACAAGGTATAATTTTGTGTTAAAATGGTAACACTCTATGTTAAGACATATTAGCATACTAGCATATTAGTGGTTAATTATGGCTTTGGTCTTTATTCAGTAAAGTGCAAATTAGACACTTATACTGTACGCACATGGCCTATTCATTATGCATTTGCAGTATATTTGTACTTGGAATATATTAATATATAAGTATTAGTAATTAGCTATCTGAAAACAACCAACAATTTATTGACTAGTTGTATTAATGCAGAAAACAATTTGTTTAAACTCTGTTATTCAATGGACTGAGGACATTTATTTTATGCCTTTTACACTCTAACTACTTATCATTAAGAGTGTGGAATATACTTAAGTCATTGTACTCTATTACAATAAAAGAAAATTGACATTTTATCACTGAAAGTTTTTTAAAGCTTTTTCACTCTGTGGTAAGCATCATCTTCATCACATTAATCAATTAGCTTGAGAACCTCACAAGCTTCTTATGTACTCTTAGTAAACTTTAACCTGATATTTGTGCTACTGTGGCTTAGCTGTGGTTTAACGTTAAGTTAGACCTTCAAAGTTACATATCATGAAGGTCTCTTCTCCAATGACAATATTCTGTAATTGAATATTCTTAGGTTAGCATCCAAGACTGTAAGCAAGACTTATATGTGTGTATATGTGTGTGTTTTAAGTCACATGAATGCAGTGTGGAACTCAGGTGTGGTGGAGTTATCAAATCCTTGTATAAAATGAGGCATGTCCTTTACCGCCATAGAAGCCATAATCTTGATATGACTTCAAAACATTTTTAATTTATATATAAAACCGGTCATATTTAACTAAGCTATTTTGTTAGCTAACATTATGTAAGACTAGTGTCAATTATAGAATAAGCCTTTATTTTGTATTTCATATACATCTCTGCACAGTGAAATTCCTTCTTCGCATATCCCATCTCTGTAGATTAGGATCAAAGCTCAGGGTCAGCCGTAATACAGCTCCCCTGGAGCAGTGTGGGTTAAGGGCCTTGCTCAAGGGCCCATCCCTAGTAAAAATAGCTAATAGAAAAAGATAAGAAGCAAATCTAGTATGAGTGACATGTTAAACTCTAAACTACTTATAGACTTATAGGAATTCATTAGTCATTCATTAGTTCATAAAAATAAGCTGACTGCTTTTGACTGTACTGAATGAAGCATAGGAGTGTAGATAATCCCAAAAGAGTGCTCAATAAACTAAAAAACGGTTTTAAGCTGATTGGTGCCTATTCTTGTAAAGAGTGACAAAAAATTACAGACTCTATGACTCTATGAAGGACACAAAAGACCTCTGGAAAACTACTTCAGAAATGAAGGGTTTTAAGTTAAAAAGAACTGCTCCATAACTGTCATTAGATGATGATCACTGATGCATTTTGGGCTTGTAATGAGTTTTTAAAATCATTTCCTTGCACCAATATATTGGAGAGAATATTAATATGATTGGGTTTAGGCTGAATTTGCAAGGCAGATATGAAAGGGAGTTATTTATTCCAAGGACATTTTCAGCCAGGCAATAGCATTATGATTTAAAAACTTCCAGTTATAAAAGAGAAATACAGTAAAACTTGTATATAGAATTGTCAATATCAAGGACAAAGTCACATATAAATAAATAAATATGAGTTGCACAATCGTACTGCAGTGAAGGTGTAATGAATTTTAATTGTAGCACAATCTACAGGTAAGACTTTTGTGTGTGTGTGTGTGTGTGTGTGTGTGTGTGTGTGTGTGTGTGTGTGTGTGTGTGTGTGTGTGTGTGTGTGTGTGTGTGTCTGTGTGTGTCTGTGTGTGTGTGTGTGTGTCTGTGTGTGTGTGTGTGCACTGAAGTATAATTATGCCACATGCTATGTGTTCTAGGCTTGTGTGCAGTTTGATTTGTTCTCCATCAAATAAGATTTCAAGCGAAAGTTTTGAACTAGACTTTTCAATATAAAATTGATAAAGTTGTACTGTATATTCCATTATACACATTTTGGGAACAACTCTTGAATACTAATATTCGTATAATTATCATATTTATTGCTGTAACCAAATCAATAACAGGTTTTACACGCAGGACGATGGTAATAGATTTCCTCACCATATTTTACCCCAGATTTCCTCACAACAGAAAATCGGATCAATAATAAATGGATAAAACCTGTGGAACGAATTCGTAAAAGAACAAAATTGCCTGTATGGTTAAAAATGTGGATGTAATAAGCTTAAGATGAGTTTGGGACTGATATATATACACACACACAATCAGAGTGTATTTTCTCTCAGTGTGTTTTTAGTTTGACACTGTGTTCTATTATAATAGTATGATCAGTCTCATGGTTACCTGTGATTTGCCTTGCAGCTGGAACTAGAATCAGAGCTTCTGTTTTAGAAAATAAAGCAATACCTTCTGGTCAAATAGCTGTGTTATAATACATTTAATATCTTTCATTGCATTCATTCAATTTCATTGCAAAATTTAAAACCTTTTTCTCTTCAAAAACAATTTTCAACACACAGGTTCTGGGTCATAGTGACACAAAGTAATAGGGAATGTCACATGTACCAAATTTATGGCTTTCCTAACTGTGGGAGGCTCCGTTCTATTCAGTGACTTAACAAAAGCATGAATAAGCTGGCTAAAAGCTGAAGTCTGACATTCAAGTTATGGTGAATATTCTTTATAAGGCAGGTACTATGGGTTCAAAAGATCAATTTCATAAAGAAAAATTAAATGGCACATGAATGTCAAAGCCCATTTATTTATATAAAACTCCCTTTCACAAACTTTTATATGTGCATAATAAAAATGCTCCATTCTCTTTGTTTGAGCTTCCCAGCTCAGACTTAAGAGATATGAAACTTTCAGTTGAACCGGTAGCTTCATACTCTATGAATGTGTGTTATCTACAGAATGTCAATTATATTCCGGTAATGTGCCTGGAGTGTGGTGGAGGCATAAAGACAATCCTTAATGCTCAAGAGTGGAGTCACATCTTTGCATTACTGCCGATCTATTTCCACAGCGCTCATTATTAACCACACTCAGCTGTGGGAAGTACCACTTTGTGACACACTCTCTCTCTGGCTGAGTCATTTCCTCACTATGGTGCAAGTCAATGAGAAGCCCAGTGCTCTTTGTAACCCAGTGGAAAGTTGGTGTTAAAATTTCCTTTACTTTACATGTCGCCAATCTGAGACAATATAAACCCATTTCCTTGTACATTACGTAGTCTCAATTGTTATAAAACTCTTTGCACAGAGATTTAATTTTCAAAGATGTAATGGCATTCTGCATTCATGAGTGGGAGGTGGTATGCATTAAGCAATCATAAATAAGTACCTCTAGAGGTTACAAGTAAGAGTTTCGTGAAGACTAACAGCTTTACGCTCTTTCTACAGTCATCATCCTATCGACCGAGCTAACCTCATTTATAATACTCAACATAATGGCCCGTATGCTAATACTGGCCTGAAGGTCAACCCATTATCGGGAGTGGCACTGGACCTACTCACAAAGAATAGGCAAGACTATGAAACATGACAGGCAAAATATGAACTGTAATGAGGTTTAATGTGGAGTTTAACAAAGGCCCCTCTTGACCAATGATCTTTGAATAGTAAAAATCAGAAATACTACTGATCAAGCACTTGTGTCTATCGTGAGTTCTTTGGCATTCACTCTGAGACATTGCACCAAAAAAGCTGTTACAAATACAGAACAAAATCCACAGTGGATGATACATGAACTCTCTCAGTCCCCAATCTAACACTATCAAAGGAGTAATATAGCACTGTTGGCATTAAATCAACTCTACCAGAGGTCAGGGGCAGCACAGTGGCACAGCATTCAGCATTGCCACCTCACAATGCCAGGGTTTCTGCTTCAATCCTAATTTCAGGTTACTGCCCATTGGGAGTTTCTGTGCATGTTCTATTCGTGTCAGCATGAGTTCCTTACTCCCTCACCACTTTCCTCCCACCTTCCCAAATGATGAAGGTTAGAGAACTGGCTATGCTAAATTGCCCCTATGTGTGAATGAGTGTGAACGTGCATGTGCATGATTCCCTGTAATGGACTGGCATCTCATCCTGCATATACTGCCACCTTACAGTACATTCATTGTTCCCAGGAGAATGAGCTCTGTATCCATTGTGACCCTGACTATGATAAAGCTCTTACTGGAAACTAATGAATGCGGTAAATGTTTATTCTGCGTAAGGCAATTCAACACAAAGGGATATTATCTCAGTACAGTATATTTTTCTACTTAATCATAAGTGTCTGGTCATGTCTCTGTTTTATTTCAATTTAAATGCATTTTTGGTTGTGCAAGTAACTGAATAAAAATATACATAGTAAATATCACCTTTCAATCCTGGCTCAATTATTATTATTTATGTACCCAACCATAATATTTTCTAGCAACTGTACTGGTACTAATCACAAAAATATAGAAAAAGAAGCCTTTATTTTTGTCACATATATATTTCTGTACAACTTTGGAAGTTGGGGTAAGAGCACAAAGTCAGCCATGATACAGCACCCCTAGGGTTAAGGGTTTTGCTCAAGAGCTTAACAGTGGCAGTGTTTGTTCAGCATGTTTTTTCACATTGCTTTTTGTGTATCTGACTTTTCTCTCACACCCATATAACATTAAAAAGCTTCCATCTGCACGAGTTTTTTTCTTTTCTTTTCTTTTCTTTCCGTTTGTTTTCCCATGGGCATTCTTGATGGACACCCCTCTCATCTTAACCAGATGTCCAATAATTATTTTTGGCAAGATTTCTAGAAACAACAAATATAAATAATTGTTTCTAGTATATAAATAAATAAATATTGCACTACCAATTCATATCTTTATTTCTGTTTAAAAGACATCTGTTCATTCAGAAAAAAATTGTTTGTTTGTATTTTTATATACAAATTAAAACAAACACTGATGATGATGTGTCATCTGACTTCACTAGCAGAATGGCATAAGAAAAAGTACCACACATTAACCACACCCATGGTCTTAACTTATCATCCATAACTTCTCTTTTTGATTTTTGTGTTAATAATAATACTATTACTAATATAAATACTACTACTACTACTACTACTACTACTACTACTACTACTACTACTACTACTAATAATAATAATAATAATAACAATTATTATTATTATTTTTGTTGTTGTTATTTATTTATTTATTTATTTATTTATTTATTTATTTATTTATTATTAGCAGTAGTTGTAGCAGTAATAATAATAATAATAATAATAACAATAATAATAATAATAATAATAATAATAATAATAATAATAATAATAATAATAATAATAATAATAATAATTGTAATAAATATTAAATATTAATTATTATTATTATTATTATTATTGTTTTTATTATTATTATTGAAATTGTTAGATAGAAATTATTGCTATGTGAATGTGCACATAAGTAAAAATTTGTGAAAAAAAAGTGAAGGTGAATTAGTTTGTGTTGTTTAAGTACTTTGGCAATAACCTTTATTTTATGCTATTATCTAAATCAAAAGTTTAATAATGCACAAATATTACTAACTTTGGAAAAAGCAAATGTGCAAGCTATGTGCTTGGCCAAATCCTTATTTCTGCATAAAAGAACCAAAAGTCTGGTAATCAAATGTTGTACCTATTCCTAAATACTACAGTACATAATGTATATAGAAATCTGCATTCCCAAATGAAACAGTTTGTAATAAATCAAAAAATAGTAATAAAAGCAAATTACAATTGGGGTACATCAAATCACTGAGCTCCAACAAAACAGCCTATACAGACACTACTGACAATTTTGAAATCCAAAATATAGTTTAACATTTAACTCCTAATTTGCAGTAGTAGTAGTAGCTGTGTTCTCATTGATATGCCAGCCATTTAGCAAAATTTAAAACAGAGTTCCCCCTGTGTCTACTTCTGCAGGGGTACTGCAGACTGTATCGGGCTATTAATAATAGACATTTTATTTTCCTGTTGTTTCCCATTGTGAGCACACTACTCCCCATAAAAATGTTAAATATATTAAGTCATACAGTAGCTGCTAAATTTTATTAGTACTGCAAGACCAATGTGTAGTAGTTTTGAATATAAAGCGTTGGAATATAATTGTGGTTTTATTTTGGTGTTCGCAACCAGTCCCTGACATACACAACATTCGTAGCTGCCTAAGGCACCATTTGGAGCCAGGTGTCATTTTGCCAGTTTGGAGAGCCTTCAAAAGTATATTGAGCTACATGCAAGCAATGCCTGAGCCAATTGTACCACTGCTGTCGTCTTTCACAGCTCCCAAAAAGCAGATTACTGATAGATTAAGAGCTGTTACAAAGAAGATTGTAAAGTGGAACCAATGCACAAGTATTGCTCTGTTTTGCCAGCTCAAAGCTCAGAGATGCACTTGAAGTGGTGATGTGTAAACAGGACAAAATCTGATGTCCATCGGTGCATCCAGTGAAATGCTATTTAGCTGCAAAGAGAAGTAGAAGGCAGATGTTGCTTCATGAGAAATTTGTCAAGACAGTAAAGTTAACACTAAAACTGTTCTCATAGTCCTGAAAACTTGTTACAACACTTTTTTTTTCCGCAAGTGCAAATGCATGACGCTCGCCTTGGGCACCAAATGTACTAGGACTGGCAGTGTATCATATTCATTAAGTTTTTCCTGCTAGAAATGGAAAGTCTTTTTTTTTTTTTTTTTTTTACATAAATATTTTAATGTGAAAAGACTTTGTTTTGAGGTGGAATGAGGTTGGCACCAGAAAGGTGTGAATTTCTGATATGCCAATAGATCAGACCTCATGTATATTCAGCAAGGATTGGCTATTAACCTTTCCTTTGTCTCTTTATGTTGGAAAGGAGTAAGTTTCCTAAAAAAATTTTTTTCCAAAAATAATTTTCAATTGGAATGCTAAACATTTGGTTTAATCCACTTTAGACAATCCACTTTAGACCTTCAAAAAATGGTTAAATAAAGTACTATAGAGTGTTAAACATCAAATATATCAATGGTTTAAGGTTACTGATGTTTTGGAGATAATCTAAGAACACTACAAATTGGCTTCTGCCTTTAGCTCAGAGTTAGGGCTTTGGGACAGATATTATTTAGTTTATTTACTATAATATGTAGTAAATTACAGCCATGGAAATCACAATCCCCATTTTCAAATGGATTATATTAGATTTCATACAGCTATTAGCATATCTGAGTAAATAAAACAGGTAAATTCAAACATCATAAACTCAGCAATATCTGGTTCCAACTTGGAGGAAATTTGTTCCTTTGTGGAATGACCGAATAGAAAGTGATAACAATAAAGCTCTATAGCCAAAGGTTTTTGGACACCTTATCATCATATCCAAATGTAGACCTTCCCTAAATTGTTGACAGAAGCGCGTAATCATCTAGAATGCTTTTGTGTGCTTCAACATCAAGACTGTCCCAAACCTGTTCCAGCAATGTCCCTGTGCACAAAGCCAGGTCCATAAAGGCATGGGTTGCCAATGTTGGAGTGGAAGCTCTTGAGTAACATGCACAAAGTCTGGAGTTTAACCCCACTGAACAACTTTGAGATGATTAGGAACTCATGTTCAGACCTTCTCAACCAACTCATCCTCACTAATGCAATTGGGTCAATCGGCAAAGATCCCCACATACTGGTGTGCACATACAACACATTTGGGCATATAGTGTATTTAAGGGGTGCATAACATTTATTCATTTTATAGTTAAAGCTTTCTCAGGGTAAAATTTCTAAAATAGTTCACAAGAAGTCAGTTCATACACCTGAGATGTTGTTAACAGATACATGAGTATCATTAGTTGAGAATCAATTGGCTGTTTCATGAGAGCTTATAGAAGGTTAGTAGGATATCTAACTTGGACTTCAATAAAGTGTTACCAAACATTTTGACATATTTACATACCCAAAAGAAAGAATTTTAATTAAATACAAATTCCTTCGAATTGGAATCCATGGACATTCACTTGTAGTCCTTGGAAGTTGTAATGTTTTATAGCAATATTATTAGGACCTGCTTACTGCTCTGAAATGAGTATATAAATAATAATAAAAAACATATGGGAAAAAAGAACTGTGGACAGTTGGAAATATAAGCAATGTCACAATCAATGCTTTAGTGTATCCTTCAGACAAAGGAGTATAAGGGTTAACTTATGGTACTGAAGATTTTGCTGTTTAATGTCTTTGTAAATCACAGCTTGAGTCTAACAAAAGCTGAACATGTGTAAATATTGTCTTGCAAGCATGCAGTGGGAAAAATATGGCTTGCTACCTGAACGTTTGGCACTGGAAGTGGGCTGATGAGTGGTGGTAAGAATGGATCACAAGAGAGTTGCCAGCTTGTGACAGCACGCAGAGGAGGAGGAGGAGGAGGAGGAGGAGGAGGAGGTCTGGCGGAGGTAAGGAGGGTTGCATGAGGAGTGGAGCTCAGAGTACACAGTCCTGCAGCACTTGGCATCGTCCACACCCAGGGAGGAGGCTCCGTGCTCAGCGGCCACACACGTGGCTGAGCCTTCACGCGCCGAACGGGCATCATCCCTGCATCCTACAGCAGAACTTTATGTGCTGGAACACAGGAAAAAAGAGAGGAAAAGTGACTAATTGCAATAATAATGCATATTATGCTTTTCTGTGCAATATTGTGAAAATGCTGTAATTTCTGTACAGTTACTGTATGTCTTTGTAACGTTTACTGCATGTTTATCCAAACAACACTGCATTATTTAAACAGAGATTAATACATTTCTTGAGCTAGCATATTATCTACACTGTAAGCAATTGGGCTTCAGGGAGTAACCTTAAAAGGTTATATGTAGTTGTCTGCAGAAATAATTCCAGATAAAATGTCTTTAGAAATAAAAGCCAAAAGATTTTTTTAACAAGATCTTTTTAATAAAGGAGCTGAATTATTAAATTGCACAAAAGTGAAGCAAATGCCAAGTCTGCCTAGAGATATGTCATAGTAGAACCTACTTTTTATTTCTTAAGCTGCTAAGTCACCTATTAATCACCTACCACCTGTTTGTCTGGTCGGGTCGAGTCGATTTATTGGGTTTGTTTGCTATTCGGGTTGGTTGCAAAATACACACAAATAAACCAAAAGGTTGAGGCATGTGCATGAGTACAGTATGTACTGGTGCTAAATTAGCAATGAATGATTTTGAAACATTTGTTTTACTCTTTCCATCACTTATTTATTGTTTTCTTTTCTTACTTTTCTTATCTTATTTCTGCAACAGATGGGCACTTTCAATTGCTCAGCTGGGTTTAGCAGTTCACATCTAAAAAGAAAGCATTGCATTTCTATCCTGCAGCTGAGTTGATTCAAATTTCTTTCTTACTGTAAAGGCTCAAATTTCTTTCTTACTGTAATCAAACTGCCCTGGAGTCTACTTAGATGCAAATCTAGCCCACCTCACTGAGACAGGAGCTTTAGTCTACAATGGGTGTGATTACTGTGTTCACATCTGCTGAAAAAAAAAAACAGTGCTGAAAACATAAACACATGACGGTTTGAATGAAATGAACTACAGTAAATGCTGCACATGGAGGCAGCCTTCCAGAACCTTTATGATGGAAGACTTATTATGTGAACTATAATTCGTTTTGTCCCTCTGGATGAATCCTAAAAGGCTCTACGTGGGAAATGATCACAAAATTTGCTTATTAAAGAGGGGTTTGAGAGGAATGATTCCTTTAAGGAGCCCATTTCTAAGAACAAAATGATAATTTGGTTGGTCTTGCCACCAGGGAATAAATAATGTTTTAAGGAACCATGAGCAAAAAAGGTCTTAATTGAAAATTAAAACCTTTTCTAGCATAAATTCTAAGAGCTGAGTGGAGTCCACACTTGCTCCATTTTGGGTTCTTAGACTCAATTAAGATCCTTAGGAATGCAAATCTTCCCTGACATATGAGATATTAGATCACTGATGAATTCTGAATGTTGTAGTCATGATCTCCCCTGACCATTTTTTTTTTCTATTCTACACACCAGAAGGTTTTAGTCAGTGCTAGCTCTCATCCTAGTTACTGACTCTGTAGTAAAATATTTATCCACAATATAACTTCAATAGCTGAGTTCCCAGTTATGGATGGAATTGTTCATTAGTGTAAATAAAGAGTGTATATAATATAATTCTATAGGCAAAACCAATCACATTCATTCAGGTGTCCAAATGCAAAAATCAGCCGTTTTGTTGGTACACATGTGCTACCTAATATGTTACCAGATATGATTATAACTCTACTTTTTCAACATGCACACACTAAGAAAACTAGGGCTCGTCTGAGCAAACAACGTTCTGATGAATGCAAGTTTACTGGAACGCATTGCTTTATGGGTGCAGATTATTAATTAATGTACTGCGCACCATTATTGCGTTCCAGATGTTGTTCCCATATACGAATGCTATACGGTTAGGATTTTCAAACTCACCTGTGAAGAGATGTGTAAATTCCCTTATAGAGAGATGCACTTTCTTACACCTTCATTCCTTCACTCACTAGTCACGCACATATTGGATAAAGAAAGACACTCAGCACCCCCCAAAAAAACGCTTATAGTATCCAGTGCCAGATGTTTAAAAGTGGCCGGAATGAGAAGCGACCGCGCAGCGTCCACGGACAGAGCGCGCGATCAAGACCCACGGAGTCAGTCCGGTATCAGTCCGCACAATAAAAGAAGCTCGGCGGGACTGTGGCGGAAAATATGCTGCCTGTCACTCTGTCTCTCACTCAAGAAAAGCCTACGCTCCTATAAGGGACCATCGCTCATATAAAAACATAATACATTTTGCTCAGAATATAATCCGGGTTGTGGGAACTTTGCGCGTGGCGCCCTGCGAGTGTGCACGGATTCCTTATGACGCGAATCAAAGTCTCTCTCTCTCTCTCTCTCTCTCTCTCTCTCTCTCTCTCTCTCTCTCTCTCTCCCTCTCTCTCTCTCACGCACTCTCTCGTTCGCTCTGTGTGTGTGTGTGTGTGTGTGTGTGTGTGTGTGTGTGTGTGTGTGTGTGTGTGTGTGTGTGTAAAAGAAAGAGAGAGAGAGAGAGAGAGAGAGAGAGAGAGAGAGAGAGAGAGAGAGAGAGAGAGAGAGATGCCGCGTGCCAGCGCACAACGCACCCAAATGGGACGTGGATGAAAACAATCCTACACGCTGTATATCTGCTTTGACATTTACAAACCCACAGATAATTGTGCTTGCATACTTCATATGTGCAATTGATTGTTCTTAGTTTTCTCTCTAACACGATGTACCTTAATCCAGAATACACAGACAACTTCCTCTTCTGTCATTTCTAACCTGTCATTTTGACATACTGCCCAAAAAAATCTAGTCTATATTTATATACTTCTGATATGCATCTATTGCATTCCACCAGGGGGCAGACCATGTTTTGTCTGTTTTTGCAGCTCACTTTAGCCTACATAAAACTGCATGATAGATAGATAGATAGATAGATAGATAGATAGATAGATAGATAGATAGATAGATAGATAGATAGATAGATAGATAGATAGATAGATAGATAGATAGATAGATAGATAGATAGATAGATAGATAGATAGATAGATAGATAGATAGATAGATAGATAGATGAGGTTCATTTTACTTAAAAGAAAAAATTTAAATAAGAATTACAAATGAAGAATTGCTAGTGAAACATTGGAAAGTGAAATGCTGGCACTGACAGCAAGTGGTGTGAAGTTAATTGTGTCTCTGACAGTTCCTCAGCCAAATCACTCAAGTTTAATTTATGTTAATATCAACTGGAGGTACTGCTAAATACTCAGGTAGCATCATTTTAAACATAGCGACCCTGACCAAGCAGTTAGCAAGGATGAGTCAGTGAACCTTAATATTATGCCCAGCAAATAATGTTTAGATTAATGAACATGAGCTTTCATTGTCTCATGAGCTGCATATCTAATTGCTCACTTACACCCAAGAGCTGCAAGCACTTTCCAGATCTCATACAACTTGCTATTAGACTGAAACATTCACGTAACTGCCAACAGACTGCTCTTAAAAATAACATGTTCCTTACATTAGTACATGCACAGTTGTTCACTTCATGCCACTTTATATTTATTTATATAACCAATGCTGTTTGCAATCATTCTCATACATGTGCTGAAATATAATTACTTGCACTGCAATACATTGTTTTATATATTATAACTTGAACCTCATACCTGACTGTTCTCCCACAAGTAAAAATAAACTGGTTCAGACAGATTTCTGAAAAGAATTATAAAAAGACTATATCTGTACAGAACAGAAATTGTCCAAACAATGTATTCATATTCAGTAAATTTCACAGACTGGTTTAATGAATTCTTTGCACAGTATGAGCTCAATCCAAGGACAATCTGGGGAACACTTATACCTTCAAACTTGCACAAATTACACCATTAGACTGTCTGATGATATTATCACATGCTTTTCATCACATTCATTGCATGCCATTTATCAATTATTGCCTTCAAGTAAAACTGATATCTGTACTGTAAATGAAAACTCCAGTTAAACATTGTCACTATCAATGAATTGACCTGAAATTGTTTGGAAGACATAGACGCTGGCGAGCATATTGCAAATTTAGCTAAATGGTTAAAATGGACTTCATGCATAGAATGAAGTATATCTGATTAATTAGAATAATTGAAATAATATAGAATGAATTCTTTAGAATGAATCATTCCATGCATGAATCATTACAGTAGTTTTTTCACTGTGTATACAGATCTCCAGGAACAGCTTTTGTGACCCGTGAGCCGTAGAGATTTACATTTACATTTACAGCATTTGGCAGACGCCCTTATCCAGAGCGACGTACATAAGTGCTTAAATCTCTGGCATTGAATACATTAATGCTGGATCACTATGTTACATACTAAGATACAGTGAGTTTGAAACATTTGTTCAAAGTTACAATGAAAAAGTGTCAAAGGTTGTGTTTTTTTTTTGTTTTGTTTTGTTTTTAAATGCAAAAGATAAGGAAAGAAGTGCTAGTTGAAGTGTTTCCTGAATAAGTAGGTCTTCAGCCGTCGCATGAAGATAGCCAGTGACTCAGCTGTTCGGACCTCTAGGGGACGTTCTTTCCACCACCTTGGTGCCAGAACAGAGAGGAGTCTTGTAGTATACTTGCCTCTTACCCTGAGAGATGGTGGAACCAGTCGAGCAGTGCTGGTAGATCGGAGGGTGCGAGGTGCAGTGCGAGGAGTGATAAGGGCTTTGAGGTAAGAGGGAACTGGTCCATTTTTGCCTTTGTAGGCCAGCATCAGTGTTTTGAATCTGACGCGTGCAGCTACCAGAAGCCAGTGGAGGGATCGCAGCAGCGGGGTGGTATGCGAGAACTTTGGCAGGTTGAAAACAAGCCGGGAAGCTGCATTTTGGATCATTTACAACAGACGTTATAACCCAGATGTGTTGGAAACCAATATAACCATAATTAAGATTAAATTCAATTACATTTTTATTAAGTTAAGTTTTATTTTTATAGCACTTTTAACTATGGACATTGTCTCAAAGCATTTTTCCAGAACAAAAGAAACATATTTAAAAAAGTTTAATATTTCAAAAAATGATTAATATTATACAAAAGTTCAGGATTAATTGTTAGGCTTATATTTAAATGTGTTTGCATTTATCCCAATGAACAAACCTGAGGTGACTGAGGTAACTGAGGTTAGGAAAAACTCCCTTAGACAGAAGAGGAAGAAACCTTGAGAGGAACCAGACTGAAAAGGGAACCCATCCTCATTTGGCTGGCACCGGAGGGTATAATAATAAACTGTTATAAACAAAGGAGCGTGTTATTATATATAATGTCCTTTCTACAGTCTTATAACCTCTTCCCTGGCAAACCCTCATTTTCATGATTTCATGATTTCAGTCTGATGATTGTGCATTGTTTAGGAGGTTTATGTCCTCAAAGACCACATGTAGTTGCCATCTTCTCTTAGAATGCTTGGAATCTTTATGAAATCTTTATTAGCAAAATCCAACTGGAGCTGGTACATCTCTAGATGCCTCAGGATCCTCAGAGGGTTGGCCGCTTCTCACTGATGTTCTGAAATCTTCATGAAGCAGAACACAGCTGGAGCTGGCACAATCTATGGATGCCTCGGGATGGATAGAAAAAGAAAGCAAGTGGAGAGGAATTAGTGTAGCTGATGTTTATAATACAGTATTAACCAGAACTAGATGACAATGTGCATTTCATCAGATCTAATAATCAAATCGAGGAAGCCAGATTACAAAAAGATCTCCACCAAGCTTGCTCTAAAGATAAAGCATCTCTGCTGTAAGGAATGGAAATCACCTAGGTCTAAGCATCTATTGCATCTACCACTCACACTGCTACATACTGCTTAGGAATATATGGGTTACACACCAACCTCTACAGACATTTGCAGTTGCTCAGTTTGACTGACATGTTATGATTGAACCCCAGTCACAAGAAGTTGTGAGACTGCAACAACAGTCACAATCTATTTTTTTTTAATTTTGGTTGTAATAATAATTTATTTTATCTGAATGGGTAGAACCTGCTTAAAGCATTTTCAGTCTTTCATTCCATATTGTTTATAGTTTGGCCATTGACCTACATTGGCGAATGAAATGATCTCATTTCTCTCTGCTCAATTCCACACTTAAGCTGCTTCTGAATCAATTTGTTGAACTCCAGATGGTTGGAATGTCTTGGAGTGTGTGTGTGTGTGTGTGTGTGTGTGTGTGTGTGTGTGTGTGTGTGTGTGTGTGTGTGTGTGTGTGTGTGTGTGTGTGTGTGTGTGTGTGTGTGTGTGTGTGTGTTTGTGTGTGTGTGTGTGTGTGTGTGTGTGTGTGTGTGTGTGTGTGTTTGTGTGTGTGTGTGTGTGTGTGTTTGTGTGTGTGTGTGTGTGTGTGTGTGTGTGTGTGTTATTTCTGTACACCATGGGGGATGCATAAACTATTTGACTAATAAACTCAGTAGTTACTGTAGGGAGCTGTCGGCTAGGTTAAGTGGTGAAAATAACACCAAGGCACCAGTAAAAAAAGTTAAATCTGCTTTGTTACTTTGAATATTTCAGACAACATGAAGGCAATTCTACATTCAAGTGCACATTGTGAGTGCACTGGGACTTTTTTTTTCTTTTGCTTTAATGGAATGTGCAAGCGTGTGTGTTTCCCACCCAACCCTGAAGCAATTCCTCCTGCAGGACTTTTTGATTAACAAAAGAAAAAGAATTACATAAAACTTTTGCACTAGGGCAAAGTTAAATTATTTGTGACCATTGCTGAGCACAATTTTTGTCAAGAATTGCATGTCACTATCCAATCTCACTCATCTAGTTTAGTCCCACATGCCAGCTCACAGCCAATACAGATTCATTTACCGATGCTGTTGAGGTCGGAGTTAACCAGAATGGTACCACCCAGGTCATTATCAGCCTGGAATAACCTATTAGCTGCTGAAATTCACCTACATTAAGTATATTTTATTTGGTGCATCTTTATATAATCTAATACCATGCACATTTTAAAGTCATAATAATAATAATAAGGCGTTTCGAATAATTTTGCCATGAACTTTGACTGTAACTAAAGATTACAGTCAGTTACTTTTTTTTCTGGCCAGCAAGCAATTTATACTTGCAAACCAAAGTCTATACTGTCCATAATTTCTCTATCTGCCCTGATCTAATAATCAGATATTGCTGCAATATCTTGTCTGATTGACAGGACCAGATTCAAGAAGAGCTCACTAGAGAAATTAACAGGACTTTTCTATAGCTATCTCATCTTATTGTAAACCGCTGCTTACTCAACATGTCCAATTAGCACAAAATAAAATGCCAAGTGTATAGCCTTCTCACCACATAGGTTTTATGTATTACAAAAATGCTGACCCGGTCAGTTCGATATATAAAGGGTGTTTTTTTTTTAAAGCAAAGTAAATTGCTTTATTTTTCTCTTCTGCTCTATTGTTTGTTTACCTCAGTGAATCTTCTTAGAAATTATGCTGGTCATGTTGAAGTTACCTCACAATGGACCGCCCTGGAGAGATCACGTCTGTGAAATTAATTTTTTTAGCCTTTATCTGAACCCAGTTGTCAGTATGCAGAGTATAACAGGAGTGAGCACACAGATTTTTTAATATGATGATCTATTGCTTTAGGCTTTTAGTTGCATATGCAAACTCCTTGAATGTTTATGTGGATGAAAGGAGCCATAAAAGATTTTTAAATCAGTACAACGTTTTGAAATATTGTTGATAGTTCTCCTCAAATTCAGCCATCTGTCAATAAAATATTTATGTAGAGGACAATTCTAGTCTCAGTCGAGCTTCAGTAAAATGGCGAATTAAACAAATGATACAAATCTTTCTGTCCTGAAAATAGAGCACTACTGTCAGCGTTGTACACAAGTAAAAACTGCATTCAATTTTGCTGTAGCAAATGTAATTATTAACGATAAGTTGCAAAATTGGACTGATACATCATGAGCTACTACACAGGATTCTGAAGTCCTTAAATTGAGAGCCACCAATAATAGACATTGCTGCTGTAACCATGGAAACAGTAATCTCAACACTTATTATTTCTAGCGCTCTCTTTCTTGTATATGATGCCCTTGTTAGGAATAAAGAATAGAGTGTATGCAGCAGGGGATTAGCCATGTAATAAAACAAAGTGTATCTGAAGGAAACATTATTGGTTCTGTATTAGTTGTGGGTTGTGTGAAGTTTTTGCTGACTAAATGATATAGACTAGCAAATGAACTACTGTTAGATAACTTATATTAGGTGTATTATTTCAGTGTATAAACACTTCAGAGTGAAATCCTTTAAAGGAACTGCATTGCATTAGTGTTTCCCAGTTGATGAATCAATGTTTGTATCCAACATATATCAATTTATATTTACTGGATATGTTTGCATTTCTAAGAATAACAAAATTAGAATGATCTAAAACACTCTTTCCACCTATTTTCTCCCTGTGCTTCAGGGGTTTCCTCTGGGTACTTTAGTTTCCTCTCCCAGTCTAAAGACATGCCTTGTAGGCTAAAAGGCATCACAAAATTGTCCATGTCCAGTGTGTCCTCTGCATTGAGTGGCACTGGGTCTGCTAGGATGAGCTCCGAGCTCCCTGCAACCCTGTGTATAATAAGAGGTACACAAAACAGATAGATGGATGGATGGATGGATGGATGGATGGATGGATGGATGGATGGATGGATGGATGCTGGATAGGTGGATGGGTGGATGGATGGATGGATGGATGGATGGATGGATGGATGGATGGATGGATGGTTGGATGGATGGGGTTGGGTGGATTAAGCATTACTTACTACAATATAGCTACACTATTTTTTTTTAACTTAAGAGTTTTATAGAATCAGCAGTACTTTTTCACAGTAGCATGCAGTCTAATATTATTTTCTATCAAAATAATTGCTATAAGGTCATTATTGCAATGCATGTTTGTTTGTTTGTTTGTTTGTTTGTTTGTTTGTTTAATTGGCTCAAATTCTTTATTCAAGAATATTCTCTAATGACTATAAAGAAAAAAATAATGGGAAATGTCCTTCTGGAGCCAATGTTGTTGAAAAAATGGTTGGTCATGCACTATAACAGTGCTTGCATTGCATTATAGATAAGAATGTGCATGTGCTTTAGTCATGTGGCTTTGGAAGAACCATTTAAGGGAGCAGTAACAGTTCAAATTGTGAGTTTCAAAACCAGCTAGCATCAATGCAATACCATAGTTCCTCACTACTTGCATTTGATTTTTTTCCCCTGTTTTTCCTGTTTATAAAAGATTAGAAAATAATGATTTAAATTACTGAGCCTGAGCCTGTCCTCAAGTCACATCTAGAATATACTTAGTCTGTAATTTCTACTATGAGAATAAAAGCTAATTTCTTAGAATAGCTGTTCTCTTTCTTGTCCTAAAACGGATGTGCGGCTTTAATTAGAAAGCAAGGTGCTGCTCAATCAAGCTTCTGAATGTTGTAGAAAGAGATATGAGGCACCTGAGAGTGTCCAACATGCTGTGCTTGGCTCTATCCAGCCTGTGATAATTGAGAGTATTAAACCAGAAACAGATTCAATTGGTAGTTTTTGGAACAAACCCTTACATCTACTCACAAACAGCCCATTTGTATTCTGAAATAATAAACCAGTGGCTTGGTTTGTTGTTTGTTTCTTCTGAGTTTTTTTCTCCACACAAAAAAGTTATTTCTTACAATTTTCCAATTTTACAGCACATGCAAACCTGAGCCACACACAAACTTGGACTGTCTTAAATGATGGCTTTTCAGCATTTGTCTGCAGTTTTGGATGAGTGGGACTCAGCAGATAGGCAGGGCACATGGAACTTTTTAGCCAAAAATAGCACCAGAATGCAAAAAAGTCCAGAATTACTGTTAGACAGACAGTCATTTAGGTCATTCTTAATGTGACCTGTAATCATTAATTATTTATATTATATATATTATTATATATATTATATTTATATATATTAAATACATTCTTAAAGTAAAAGAGAATTTACACTTTTCAAAAAGTCATAAGAATTTACACTAAAGAAAAAATCTTACAAAAATTAAAACCACACAGTGAGTCATCAGTGGAGAAAGGATTCAAGATTCAAGAGGGTTAATGTCATGTGCTCAGTGAAAACATGGTTTAGATCATACAATGAAATTCTTATTTAGGATAAACTTAACACCTAAACACTTAAAACCCAAGGACCAATCCAGCCATAAACAGTGCCAGCACAATAGTATCATGGTACAATGAATATATAACACTCATGTTTTCTCTAAAGGCATGCACGCAATTGTGACTCCATTACAAACACAAGTGCGTCGCACCGTCATTGGAAAAATCAGCAGATTTCATCTATTCTCACTGGAAATATTTGTGGAAAAGAAACTTTTCTCAAAAGTGATAAAAAATAAAAATACAAGAATTTTTCAAACAGTTTTCTTTCCTTTTCTTTTTGCTTCAGTTTAAAAACTGTAATTACTTTGTATTACACTAACCTTAAAAACATTTTTTAGACATTGTTCATAATTATATTTTTATTGTTCATAAAAATAGGTTAATGCTAATATTTGCTCTGCATCATTATTTAATAATAATACTCCTTTAATTCAGTAATTGTATAAGACATCTGTGTATATTGGATATCAAAACATCTTTTGTAATTACTTTATGCTGCATTTTTATTAAGCTACCTTCAATGATATATCACACAGAGTTGTAAATGTGAATGTGTGACAGTTAATCATTAATTTTTACTGATATATATAAAAAAATCCACAGAAGGTTTACATCTGTGCTTCCTTTGCTGCTGTTCCCAGCACTTATTAAATATGCTTTATGATGAATATCTGCATAATAAGCTGTTGTTAACAAGGTCACATAAATCTATTTCTTGTTGGTCATCAAGCTCAAGCGTGAATTTATATATTTCTGCATAGCTGCTTTGTGATATTATCCATTGTTAAAAACACAATACAAATAGAATTGAATTGAATTGAATATTGGAGAATTTTAATTTCATAGTTGTTGAAAACATGAATAAATGTCAGACGTGGACAGGATGGTGGAAAGACAAGTTCAGATGAGCAGATGAGCAGTTTTAATTATAAGACTAAAGCGAACAAATAAAAGCAAGACAAAATGAAATAACCTAAGCCAAAATCTTATGCACAGGAGGTTTTGTTGTCTTGCAACACTAAAAAGGTGTTCTTGAAAAAAGCCATTTGGACAACATTTAACTCATCCAACATGATCAAATGAATTCTCAAGCCAATCCAGTAAGGTATATTATTATTATTATTATTATTATTATTATTATTATTATTATTATTATTATTATTATTATTATTATTATTATTATTGTACAAGCATAATTATTCCAAGATTACCTTGAGAATATATTGTCATAATTTCTTTTTTATATTATATTATATTATATTATATTATATTATATTATATTATATTATATTATATTATATTATATTATATTATATTACTTCCTACTCTTTCTACCGGCTTCATGCTAATAGTACTAATTAGGACTCACACTAACTGTACACTTCTAGGGTCCTTACAGCATTTGACCAAAATCTGTCTAGCTGAAGTACTAGAGGAATTTAAGCCTTATTTATTTATTTATTTATTTATTTATTTATTTATTTATTTATTTGTTTGTTTGTTTGTTTGTTTGTTTGTTTGTTTGTTTGTTTGTTTGTTTGTTTGTTTGTTTGTTTGTTTGTTTGTTCTCTTCCTCCTTTTTTATGTAAATATGCTTGTATCATATAATTTATTTCCACCCTAGCATATTACTGATAAATTGAAAAGCTTGTGTTCCTACTTAGAAGTTTCTATTAACCTAGAAGTCGGACTTGGCCGTCTAATTTATTTGCCTTGCCTCACTCAGAAGCTATAAAAGTAGCTGAGAACGATTTGAAACAGTTTTCACTTCTTTTTTTGGAGCAAAGTGCAGGTGGCGAAACTGCAGATTGACATGTCATGTAGACAAGAGTGGTGCTATGTTGTCTGCTCCTGACAACTTATCTAATGCCTAAGGGGTGAAAACCTACATAAATATGGTCTGCTCTTAAAGAAGACCTTTTTTTTGTCATATATTTCCAGTTCCTGTCCTGTGTTGTTGTTGTTGTATATTATTTATTTATTTATTTATTTATTTATTTATTTATTTATTTATTTATTTAGGCCATTTTGTTGTCACAATTTTTTCAATGCACAATTATATAGAAATCGAGTTTAGTTCCTGGTAAGTTAGTTTGTGGTAGATAAATGCTTCAGCACGTCTTCGAAACCCTCTGGCGTCTTAAGCAAAACTGCAGAACAATTTTATTTAGAGAGCACAGAGGTAGGCCACTTCTGTATGAGTGCTGTTCCATCCACTTTTTAGTTATCCAACCACTTCAAATTGGTCCTTGACTTTACAGAGACCCTTACCAATCAGAAAGCCTTGTTTGCTAAATGCAGCCATTAAGGTTGTAAGATGTAAGCAGCAACAGCTGCTGGGATAATCCAGAGGTAGGAGGAGGGCAATAACTATGATTAGGTGTGTTTGTGGAAGCCAGAGGGTGAGATGTTCAGAAGACTCATGCTGGTACGTGTGTCTGTGAATATGGGTGTCAAGTGAATAACAGCTATGCATGTGTGCAGGTACAGAACATCGCCTGCTGCCGATGGTCATGGCACAAATGTTGCAGCATATGTTGTTGAAATCCAGGTTTGTGTTTATTAGCATACAAATTCATGTTCTAGTTCATGGTGAACCACAATGCCATGGTTCACCAGCTCTTTAATTAGCCTGGCCCCAGGGCAGTTAAACTACTATACTTGAAAGAGTGTATTAAACAGTTTCAGAAAAAAAAAGAATACTAAACATTAAATACCTTTCTTTGTCTTTGAGTTGGAATGGATACATATTTTTTAAATTAGGAGTATGTCTTAAATGGTCATATGAATATAGCCCTATAATGTAAAGTGATGATGTTCACCATTAAAAAATACTATACAAATAAAATATAGATATGAGGAAGAAAACCTTGAGAGGAATCAAACTCAAAAGGGAATCCCCTCTCATCTGGGTGACATTTAGAGTGTGATTATAAAATATTTTCCCTTTGATAAATGTACTAAACTGTCTAAGTGTAATATATGAAGTTTGTTCTGTTAAAGTTATCAGTTGTTCACTGATGCAGAGCTGTTTTTGTCATTTTCATGGTTTAAGTCCTACTATCCACAGCAATCCCATGCAACTTTCTATGTCTGTACATAAGTACATGTGAAGAAAGATCACATTCAGTTGTGCATTTACTGTAAATTCTACATCATCCAACTCATCATCTTAAACTTTCTTCATCATCTATCTTCATGTAGTAAGTGAGAATTTGCATTGCCTTCCGATACCATTAACTACACCTTCTGTACACATCCTTAAAACTGGGCTATCTGTAAGAGTGCTCTTGCATGGTCCATCTCACCTCTGATTACCCACAATGCCCTATGGGCCCTGTCACATTGGAGACAGTGATCACGAGGGTACTCTTATTGCATCGGCAGAGAGGGTTCACCTCACCTATGTCGCAAAGCCTCAGATTCAATCAGTCTTTATCCACTCCTCTGGCTCTGCCGCTCTTAATCTTACAGAACAGCCATCCACTGGCAGCATGGCACGTACTGTAGCTCTCCAAAGGAGCTCTGCAAAAACAGGCAAGAGTTTCTGAGAGCGTGCAAAGCTTTCATATTCTCATAGCACTTTATGTCTCATAAACATGGCATCAAACTCTGTCATAGATCCAGTGTGTCACATTATGTGTTATGATATGATGATCATGTTTACCAGTAACAGTCACATTAAATTCATCGCAGATGTCGTATGCCAATTTTTTTTTACATGTTCTCTATTTATCATATGATTTATGTTTTGTGTTTGCTGTTATGTCATCGTATACCATGTACTGTATGTCATTTTAGTGTGTTACAAAACAGTGTTACATCTGTTCTTTCCTTACAAGAAATGTCTCTTAACATGTACAGCTTCTCATTAATATATATTATTTAGATTTTTAAAACAGATTGTGATTGTAAACTCTTTGCCAGCAGCGTAAATGTATCATCACAAATGTTAATAAATCCTTAGGCACTTCAGAATAAAATGGAAACCACTAACACAAATGGCTATATTGACAGAAAGATCTTTGACTGGGATGTAGGATGTAGCAGCTCAGCGGTGAAGATGTTTGACTTCTGATCGAATGGTTGTGAGTTTGAATCCCAAGACCACCAAGTTGCCCCTGCTGCTGCACCCCTGAGCAAGGCCCTTAACCCTCAATTGCTCAATTGTATAGATGTAAGTTTCTCTGGATAAGGGTGTCTGCCAAGTGCCATAAATGTAAAGCACTCACTCATTCTCTACCGCTTATCCGAACTACCTCGGGTCACAGGGAGCCTGTGCCTATCCCAGGCGTCATCGGGCATCGAGGCAGGATACACCCTGGACGGAGTGCCAACCCATTGCAGGGCACACACACACTCTCATTCACTCGCACACTATGGACAATTTTTTCCAGAGGTGCCAATCAACGTACCATGCATGTCTTTGGACCGGGGGAGGAAACCGGAGTACCCGGAGGAAACCCCCGAAGCACGGGGAGAACATGCAAACTCCACACACACAAGGCGGAGGCGGGAATCGAACCCCGACCCTGGAAGTGTGAGGCGAACATGCTAACCACTAAGCCACCATGCCCCCCTAAATGTAATGCAATCTATGAATATTATGTGAATTCACCTCATTTCATCACAGAAGTTCATAAATGCTCACACATTTTTTCTTTTATTTTGTGTGCATTCACCCACATGAAAGAAAAAACCTAAGTAAGAGTTGCACATCAACAAGATTCCCCACAAAAGCACTAGCACATGTGGCCTCCAGTATATTTCTGCAGTATTTAGTATGAAGGTTGTACCATGTTGAGATAAGTGACTTTGTGATTTCCTTTAACTCCTTTCCCTCCATTAATTCTGGTCTTTACTAGCCTGATGTAGGCTAGAGCTTGTGTGTGTTTTTCCATTGCCCTTCCGGTTATAGCAGCAATATATTCCTCTGATGGCTTCCTGTCTCTTTTGTTTCCTGTGCACTACAGAAAGAAAGATTCCATTTCTGTGTCTATACAATAATCCAATCCAATTTCAACTTGTTTAGAAGAGCACACAAAATAAAGGAGTGCTGTAGGAAAATTCCTCATACTGTCATGGTGCCTGCAAACCCGGGTATCATCTACACATAGTGATTTCCATCAGCTGAAAAGGAACTGCCAAGAAACAATAGTAATCAATAGTGATTACACTAATCCTCAGTCCTGGTAACCCACTTTCACACCTCTTTTAGTTTTCCCACATGACAATGTACAAATTCAATTTAGTGTTTTTTTGTTTTTTTTCCATCACATGCTTTTTAGATCTATAAGTCTAAATATATGTCATGGGAAAGCACAAATTGTATGCACAAACTGAGCTACACATATCACATACATAAAACAACACTGATGCTCATAGAGTCATACAGAGCATTCTGGTGCAAGTTTGATACATTGCTAGGCAACAGATGCTCAAGCTTTTACTAGATGTTATTTAAAATTTGTATTTTATTTTGTTGTGTATAGAACAGGTTTGCCATTTTATCTATTTGTTGTATTATTTAATGTTACGGAATGTCCGCAAGACAAGATACTGTTACCCCGTACTTTACAACAGCTACAAACAGTTGTCCACTCACTAATTTTTTCTTACTCTGAAGTTTATAAGATAAAAAATATAGCTTGTCTTGTTACTGAGAAACCATTCGTTCATTCATTCATTCATTTTCTACCGCTTATCCGAACATCTCGGGTCACGGGGAGCCTGTGCCTATCTCAGGCGTCATCGGGCATCGAGGCAGGATACACCCTGGACGGAGTGCCAACCCATCGCAGGGCACACACTCACACAATCACACACTACGGACAATTTTCCAGAGGTGCCAATCAACCTACCATGCATGTCTTTGGACCGGGGGAGGAAACCGGAGTACCTGGAGGAAACCCCCGATGCACGGGGAGAACATGCAAACTCCACACACACAAGGCGGAGGCAGGAATCGAATCCCCAAACCTGGAGGTGTGAGGCGAACATGCTAACCACTAAGCCACCGTGCCCCCCCCCCGAGAAACCAGAAAGTATAAATCACTCTGAGATAAAATCTCTCTGACAAAAACCCAAAACTTACTACCTTATATAAAGCGCAGGCATTGTCGACTACTTCCATAAAAGTTGTGGGGATTATGTCAATTGTCCGCCCTTACACACCCCTGTGAATCAGCTGTTACTTTAAAAATGATATATTAGAACAAGCACTTTTATATAAACCTATTGTTTATGCTAGAGTTACTAACTTCTCTCATGTGTTCACAGCGTATGATTTCAGAATTCAGCTGCATGGTGGAATAATTTTAATTACTAAATTATCAAAGAAATATATTTTTAAATCATTATACCTCTTGTGAATGACTACAATTCATTAAACACATACTCAGGTTAATTGTTAGAAGGTAGTCCTTAATAACTCGACCACAAAAAAAGAATATTGTGTTTGATATCAGTACAAACATTAAAGCAATCCTCAAGCTGTTGAAACATGATATTACCATTCAGGGACAATGAAATTAAAACTGCTTGGTTGCTTAACAAAAAACTCAACAGAAGGCAGATGACAGAATTTTTCTTCTCCAGAGTGTTCTTGCTTTCAGAAATTATTTGCAACAGATTGTAAAAAACAGTAAAAAAGCAGGTAGGTCACATAAAGAGTGAATGTTGTACATATGGTGTCTTCTGTTCTTCTGAAAGATGTCTAATAGTTCCCATAACATCTCAAAAAAATCATATAAAATAATTGTAGAATTCTACTGCTTTCTAGGATTGCATGTTGGCCTTCTTGCTGTGAAACCAAGGCCATTATGCGCATACCTTCATTTGTATTATGAAGGCTTTATATCAATCAAGCTGTATTTTACTGGGACGCATTTCAAAGCCCAATTGAACAGAATATGATACAAGACATCAGTGGAATTAGCAGAATCTACATTTCAAACACTCGAATGAGTTTATTTCTGTCTTCTTTCTACTTGCATCACATCTTTTGGACTTTGCTCTTGTGACTAGCTCATAAATCGCACATTTCACAATCAACGGTTATGAATCACTCGACTTTCCACACATTTTTTATGTTTTCTTTATATTTTTGTTAGATATCAGTTTCAGCTATCAGTGATGTTCAGCTGTGGTAATGTTTAAAACCTTTAAAATGTGTCACGGTGTCATAGGATAAGTCTGCAGTCTTTTTACGTGCACTTTATTGATATTCTTGTCCACATCAGCGTACCTGGATTGCATTCACAATTAATTTCTAAAATTACACTTTTTTTTTTTACAAGTAATAGTGTGAGAAAGGCTATAGAGTTTGTAAACACTAAGAAAATGTACCTTATGTTAGGAATAATATGATACATTACAAAGGGAACTTGGGATTTATACTTCAGTGACCTTGTAGATGAGAAACTCTTGGGGATTTAGGAACTTACCTAAATCACACACACACTGTGAGCATGCAGTTTATGGAACTGCAAAAAAAAAAAACCTAATAATTATATCATCATTTTTGGTTCGCACATATGGAAGCTAATATATATATATATATATATATTTTAAATAAGATTATGGTGTGGAAAGAACAAATGCTCTCCATCTTATTTGTGTCTTCCAGAGCAACATTGTTTAGGAGACATCATTTTAATAAGCAGCAGTGGGAAATTCTGTCTGAAAAAGTGCCCAGAATCACTTTGTCAAAGTTTATGTGAGTTTATAAAGTCATCATTTTGGAGCTTATAGCTGTAAGGCATTAATGATTTTGAACGAAAGGGAAATGCTTTTTTCCCTCTGTTTCTCATTATTGTGTTTGCATGCAGTACTGTGAAGGAAAAAAAAAATAATACACTGTACCTGGCTGTAGTTCTTTACAAATTCACTCTAATAAGGTGAACTATAACAATATCTTTAGCAATAATAATAATAATAATAATAATAATAATAATAATAATAATAAGAAGAAGAAGAAGAAGAAGAAGAAGAAGAAGAAGAAGAAGAAGAAGAAGAAGGAGCACTGTGTGCATTTTTTTCCCATGCTTTGGGGACTCATTTGGTTTCTTTCCCCCGTCCAAAGACATGTATTGGTTGATTGGCATCTCTAAATTGCCTGTAGTATTGACTGAGAATGTAAGTTTGTGTCCCTTACCTCATGCCAGGAGCCTCTGGCTCCAAGCTCCAGGTTCCCAACAGCCTTGTGTTAAGAAGCAGTCCAGAAAATGGATCAAAGAGTATAATAATAATAATAATAATAATAATAATAATAATAATAATAATAATAATAATAATAATAATAATAATAATAATACCCAAAGTGAAAATGCATTTCGAAGGCAGCAGAAATGTGATTTAGATGTTCAAAATGCAATTTGCTGCTCTGATCAATCCTCATCTGATTCACTAACCTCCATCATTTCAGTTATTGCATCTCTGATTCTGGATGCATAGAACAGCTCAGACGACATCAGTAGTAAAGCTATCCTGCTGTAAGTCTGTCTTCCTCTCCTTTTAGCAATGAGTCAGGTCCCTGTGGAGAAAGAAAAAGAATGAAAGAGGGAGAAAGAAGGAAACAGAGCTGGAGATTCACAGATGACAGATTCATGCAGTGTCCGTCATCAGATCAGCATGATAGGGCTTGCAGGTCAGGTCCAACAAAAACAGGTGGCAAGTTACAGCTTGAATTCCTAGCACTATCCTAAAGGTTCCACTATATTGCAGTGAACAGAGAGTCGTAACCACCTCTTGCATAATGTAGTATATTTGTGGCTGAATGAACACAAATCCTCATAGCCATTCTCCAAAATGTACTGCAAAGGCCTTCTAGAAGAGTGGAGCTTATTGTAAGAGAACATGGTTGACCAACTGGGAATGTGGATGTGGGGATTTGTGTTCATTCAGTCACAAGAGCATTAGGGAGGTTTATGGGAACGGTTTGTGGAAGAGCCACATAAGGGTATGATCAAGTGTCAACATACTTTTTTTTTTTTACACATTTTATATATATATATATATATATATATATATGATTTCAATAGAAAACTGAGAAATATGGAACTCATGAAATATCTGGCCTTTCATTTCTAGCTAAATGACACATTTTGTATAGAAATTAATGCAGCATTGTTTTAACTACATTTTCATGACATTAATGGTGATAAATGTTACTTCATTACACAAAAACTGAACGGTAATGTTTCCACTCCGTTGGTTTCCGCTTGAAATAAGTAGGGCTTCCACTAGGTCAAATGTATCTGAAGTTAGGGTCAGGTGTGGAGTTAAATCTTTTTATATAACATTTGTGTAAAAACTGTATGCACTGAAAGTGTGGTTTCAATGCATCATAAGACTACTCACTCTCTCACTCATTTTCTACCGCTTATCCGAACTTCTCGGGTCACGGGGAGCCTGTGCCTATCCCAGGCGTCATCGGGCATCAAGGCGATCATAAGACTAAAACTACACATTTTAAATGTAATTAAACACATAAACAAAGCCATCATATGCCAGTCTTATAAGTGAAGTGAAGTGAAGTGAAGTAAAGTGACGTGACATACGGCTAAGTATGGTGACCCATACTCAGAATTTGTGTTCTGCGTTTAACCCATCCAAAATGCGCACACACACAGCAGTGAACACACACACAGTGAACACACAACCGGAGCAGTGGGCAGCCATTTATGCTGCGGCGCCCGGGGAGCAGTTGGGGTTCAGTGCCTTGTTCAAGGGCACCTCAGTCATGGCTGGCCTCGAACCCACAACCTTAGGGTTAGGAGTCAGCCTCTCTAACCATTAGGCCACGACTAAGGTTTGACGTAGGACATTAAAGCTCTTGCTTAAGGAGAGAAATCTTCCAAAAAGTTTGCAAACCAAGTCTTGGTTTTGCTTATTATAAATGTCAGGTGGTGAGACGAGAAATACAAAATAAGACTTGAAGCATGGAAATTAAACATTAAGCCTGTGTGTTACTAAAGGATAGAGGTGGTGTCTATACAAAAGTGGTAATATATCACAATCCGGTGAAAGAAGTTTATGTTCTCAGGAATTAATTGATTCTGTCGAATATGTGTATTAATACACACAAACAAAGACACACACACATGTGTACTTCTCCAAGCACAAATTCTAATTTAAAATTAAGCTGATGTGTTGGAAGCAGCAATACAATGATTCCATATGTTTCCTAAGAAAGACAGCTGGCAAACTGTGTGTGAAGAGCGGGGCCTAGCCTGCCTGTTATGATCCCACAGAAGATCACAGTAGAACAAATATGCTGGCTGTGACAGAAAGATGCCAGAACACACACCGCATCACAGACCGGTCAGAGTGCCCATACAGACCCCAGTATACTGCCAAAAGCACCTACAAAGGACACATGAGGATCAGAATAGAACCATAGAGCAATAGAAGAAGGTCTGAAAGTCTGATGAATCATGCTTTCTTTTACATCATATGCACAACTGGGTACGTGGGTAAGGCAGCAGGGTGTATAGTTTCCAAAGAGAGATATGAACTGATAATACCAATTGCACAAAGGAAATTTCTGTCCTTATAATAATGATGAATTTAATAAATAGTGAAACATAGTTTGAAACAAACATTAATATGAAACAAACTTATTAAAATAAATACCGAGGTAACTTTGAAAACTAAACAAGTACGATAATAATAAAATGATTTTGGAAATATATTTTGGAAAACCAAACCAAAAAACTTTGTCAGTAAATGTCACAGACAGTTTTAATAACATTTATTAATAACCATGATGGCACTGCTGACATTCTCCATCTGGGAAAATATACTTCCAGTTTAAGCCACACCCATCTTCTGAATAAAGATAGATATTTAACAGGTAATGCCATTGCTTTAGACCCCCAATATACTATTTGAGCTAAAGTATGTGGGGAACTGACCATCACTTTCATTTCTCATTTTTGAAAATCTGATTCCAGATGTAGTTCCCCTTTACTATCATAATAAACTCATCTCTTATAAGAATGTTTTCCACTAGATTTTTAAACTTGACTGTGGGAATTCTAATCAGCATTCCAGTCCATCCCAAAGTTATCCAGTGGGATTGAAGTTAGGGCAGCTCACTATGCAGCTCACTAAATTTCCTCCACTCCAACCTTGTGAAAACATCTTTATGGACATATCGTGTTGTGCACAGGGGCATTGTAATGAAACAGGTTTGAGCCCTTGAGTTCCAGTAAAGGACAATTCGCAATGCTATACAAATATTTTTATACTGTACAACATACAATTGTGCTCTTCCAATTTTGTGGATACAGTATGGGGAAGAATCACATATTGGTGTGATGGACAGTAGTTATAGGGTATATTTTTAGAAATTAAAACAAACAGTCTAATTTCGAACAAAATTGAGCACAAAAAAACTCCTTTCCATTTATACACTACTCAGAATCGATCTCTTGGAGAAGGAATGTCGTGACTTCATTGGTTTTTATTCTGTATTGCACCACACTCTCTCACTGCAAGGCGGATCTCACTAACATTGTATCAGTTCGCACACGGCTAGCTGAAGGGCATCTATATACAGTGTACAGTATTTTTTTTTTTTACAATGATTATCGTGCGTCTGTGACGTATGGGATTCTCATCCTGGTACATTTCATTCAAAATCCATTTAGCCACAAATTATTAGTGGCTTTATTTCATAATAAAGGTCATATGATCCTTCAATGCTGCATTAAGTACTCCGCTCATCCAGTCTCATATATTGCTAACCTGTCTCTAAGGAAAATTTTTCAAACATTTCAAGATAACTAAATAACGATTCCACACACATGCTACTCAGTGACAGGTCTGTGAGCCAGAAGAGTCAGCTTTTATAATGCATGATATTGTGCTGGAGCTAACTTTATTTATGTGCTCATATTCCTGTGCATTTGGCATATTATGGACAGAAACAGATAGAAATATAACTGTCAAAATGTCTTCACAGCTGACATTTTGACAGTTATATTTGGAGCAGCATATATTCCAATGTCACTTCATTAAAAGAAAAGGGATGTTTTGTGCTTCACTCATTATTAAACTATGAACTTCAAGTCTTTCCTTATAGTTTTTCTACCATTTTCATCATATCCAGCATTTGGTAGATGCCCTTATCCAGAGGAACTTATAGTTAATACTGTTTTTTATACACCTGAGCAATTGAGGGCTAAGGGCATTGCTCAGGGACCCAGCATTGGCAGCTTGGTGGATCTGGGATATAAACTGACAACCTTCCAAACAGTAGTCCAACCTTAACCACTAAGCTACCACATTCTATAAAATTCTGTGATTTTAGATATGTATTTGAATTCATTAAGCATTGTATATGAGACAATTATTAAGCAGGATGTTCTGATGGATTTTGTGTATTTTATTTATTTATTTATTTATTTATTTATTTATTTATTTTTATTAATGTTTTTGTTCTTGGCTATAAAAGTATTAAAAATCAGAAACTGCTTGGACAATGTGAAATAGATGACAGGTGAACGTCAGGTTGTCATTATTTCTAATTATCAGAAAATAGACAGAACACTTCAGATTCCTCAGAAAGCTATTTTGATGAATACCTGATTATAGGGAAGGAGTTGTGTAATTAGTGGTTCATTGCTTGGATGTCATTGAATATCAAAAAAAAAAAAAAACTCATAGAGGCATAAGTGCCTACCTTTCTACCATTCCACTGATATACAGCTTTATTTTTTAATTCTAATAAAATCCTCAGCCTCCTTGTGGGAAACATATTTAGCACAAATATGTGCCGTGACGTTTTAGAAATTGGCAAATGTCTAACAGCAAAGTCAGGCATATAGACAGGTACTTTAAATAGCGATCAAGGTCAGAAAGCACATCTGCTATGCTGTAGAGCTGATACCTACCACTCACTCAATGTTGCAGGTTTAGTCAAAGTGACAAGAGTGAAGAAAAATTTCCTCATATCTCGAGGTGAAGAAATGCAACTGTTTGTCCTGTCAGGTGGCCTCCTCTCCAGCTTCTCAGCTCAACCGTCTGGCTGCCAGTGATAAAACAGAACTTTGATCTAAAGCCTGGCCAGGCCATTAAAAAGTGTTGTGAGTATGGGAGAGACTCTGTAAGAATGGCTTGGCAATCTATTTGAATTTTTTGGTGTGCTTATATGCTGGAAATATATTGTACGTTTTAAAGTGTGGTGCTTCCTACTTCTTTCTGAGTCACAAAGAGGTGAATTACATATGTTGGATTTGACATGCTAATCTTAATAGCGTAACTGTAACCATAACTGTAGTGTTTGCTTTTCATACCGCCAGTTCCTTCATTATTTATGTTTTCTTTTTTCCTTTTGCAGTTTTATGCACATTATGTTGAAAAAATGATGCTTATTAAATTATACACAGCATACACCTTTAAAATAAAGAGAATAATAAGTCTAATTCCACTAACTATGTTGATCTCATATGTTGTTCAGTCATATTTTTCTAAAATGGCTTTTCCTACCCTAGGGGTGTTTTTAAGAGCTCCTACTGAGACACACCGATTATTAGCTTCTTTCAGCTCCAATTCAAATCTCCATCAGTCAAATAGGTTTGTAAGGTTGTAATAAACAATTCAGATGTTTCCTTTGATGGAATGTGTTGTAAAAGCAAAGCAGATAAAGGCCACCCTGTTTTTCAGGAATCTACATGAAATGAAACATGGAATCTACATAAGCAGAAAGAATGATAGGAAGATGTGTTGTGAGCAAATATTATATACATAATGACAGTGTGAAGATTTCTTGGAACTTTTTTATTAAATATATAAGTAAAATGATTATGCAAGATTAATTTAACCCTCAAGAACTGTGTTTGCAACCAATACATAACGTACATTGATGATTCAAAAGATATCTAACTAGCTTGCTAGCAATATTGCTTAGCTTTGAGTTAACTAAAAGTGAACCACTTACTGTATGGTTAGCTAGATGGTTGTATTTTATAGCAATTTTAAAAGGCATTGTCACTAAACAGCGATACAAAAATCTAGATGTAGCTTTAGGCTTTTAATGGATAAACTGTTGGCAGCAGTGGTAATGAGACCATTTGAGGATGAAATATTGACCAGAACTAGACTCAAAAGGGATCCCTTATTTTATAATGGATATAAATCAATATTCTACAGCTGTTTACACTGAAGTCAAAGAGTACTGTGTCCAAAAAAACAGTGCATGCTTAAATGCCGCCACAAAAGCTAAGTGACTTACACAGCACAGTAGTTACCTTACTAGCTAAGTTGAAGCTAAGTAGCTAATTATTGTTAGCACTTTCTAATGGTACATTAGTATTCCATTCTACCTGCAGAATGATGCACACATTTTCAATCAGCATAGACAAATTCATTGTTTTATCACGGCAAGTCTCTTACAAAATGAGTCATGACACTGTTAGGTTTCTGTTTGTAGAGTATCATGACTCTGTGTTTAGTTGCTGGTCAATACAAGTCAAGTCAATTCAAAAAGCTTTTTATTGTTGTTTTCAACCATATATAGTTATTAATAGCTGAAACCAAACAACGTTCCAACAGCACCATGGTGCTACATAAATCAACAGAGAAGGCAACAAAAAGCTGCATAAAACAAAAAACAACACAACAACAATCCTGTTACTCTGTTATCCTGGTAAGCAGGATGATTGGAAAGTTCATTTAATACCTCTTTCAGCACTGATACAGAGATAAAAGAGACAACACCAACTAATGATTGGATTGTAAACCAATTGCCCAATAAATCAATAACATTTTTAAACCATATTCCTAAAGCTGTATGTGTGTACTTTCATATAAGCCATTTACATCATATGTAATAATAATGTTTTACTTTACACAATACAGAACCAAATAAAAAAGTGAATGTAAGTAGTGTTGATGCCACTTATGCAATTCTGCAAATTGTGAAGAAATTAGTTTCATTCGTTTACCCATTATTGTGCAAAAAACTATGAAATTCTTGTTTATAGCTCCAAGGATTCTACATTTCTCAGTACATTCGACTGTTGTCAATATTATATTTTGCAATGAAAATTGTATTAAATTAAAAATGAATAGAAAAAATAAATATTTTCACTAGTAGTCTCAGACTTTGAAAGAAAAATGTATTTTACTACAAATTTTTGCAGGGAATGAAAAATGATTTATAATAGTGTTTATGCATTAAAACGGACCAGACTCAAGGTTTTGAGTGCTTCAGATGTAGCTGTAAACCACGCATATGTCTCACTGTGGTAGGGTATCATACAGTGAATTAAATGATGCATCACTAAAAGCTAAAAATCCTGTAGCCAAGAGTATATAAGATTCAGTAGCAAACTCTGATTGGTCATGCACTTTAAGGTTGTGTGAAGGTTTTCATTGTCCAGTTATGATGTGTAACTTATCATGGAAAATATAATTTATTATTATTTATGAAAAAACTTGTATATAATAGTGCAAAGTTCTGGTAAAATAGGTTTTGCTGTTTTTTGTATCTAACTTGCATAGATATATACAGTACATTGGAAGGTACAGTATGTGATTTATGCAAACGACTGTGGCTCTGTTAACAAATGTGATAAAAAAAAAGATGTATACATATTTATGCATTAAATGCATTGAAGTATGATCATAATCTCTCTCCTGTTCTATCTCTTTCCCTCTTTTTCTTTTACACTCCTTTTTGACTTTATTGTTATCAATATAATATCTGAAATATTATTGAATTATACAACGCACATATATTTTTACTACACAATTCTGGAAAACTTCTCATTGATAAATGAAAATCAGTGTATAAATGCACTAACCAAAGTATACAAAGTATAGAGGTTTTCTCGACTTCCGGAGCTACTAATATCTCATTACTTTCAGATCACACTACGGATCTGCTTTCTCTTCACATCTTACATAAAGCAGCTGGATCAAGTTCAGAATCTTGGCTTAACCATGTAATCCATAGAGGAGGCGATCAAAGAATATAATCCATTTTGAGGACACGGTTCTCAAACTCAAATCCTGAGTTAACGCAGTGCTGCACTGCTGCAGGATTGAAGGGTAGAATACCTGAGCGAACCATATCATCCATGCAAGACCTCGTGGAATCACGTACACACCTGCCTCCACTGGGCCGAGGCTGCTTCAACACATTCACTTTTATAGGTGTTTTGTGGACAGAACTATGTGCAAGTAGGAAAAAGAGCATAGTTTAACTTAGTGATGAGGTATTAGTAGTTTTGTTATTAGTAGGTTGTTTTTGCTTCAAATGGTGTAGAAAAGATTTTGATATAACATTGTTTATGGAAAGAAATTGAAATTAGGCAATAAATGGACAAAGATGTATGATAAAAAATATCAATAACAAGAATTTTACTCAAATAGAAAGTAAGTATATATAATTTTATTCAAATAGAAAGTATATATGCATGGAGAGATATGCATGCACAAACACTCACGTACATACACACACACACACACACACACACACACACACACACACACACACACACACACACACACACACACACACACACACACACACACACACAAATTCACATTTACATCTTAAAGTCACCTAAACAACAATATTTTGGGGAGGTGGGAGGAAACTGGAGAAACCAAATCAATTTTAGTATTTAACCAAAATTCAAGGAACCAAACAACCTGAAGCACCACCACACTGTCCTGAAAAATATATGCTCATAAGTTTCATAAAAAAATGTATTGTGAAAAAACCTCCAACATTGTATCCAGCATCATCCCAGCATTTTAATCTATTTTTTTATTGAAATCATTGTCTACTCTCTTCTTTCAAAGGAGATTTTCATACTTTCCTGTTGTGTCTGTTTGTTTATTGACTTTACAGAGCTTCTCTTCAAGTATGCACAGCTGTCTCCAGCCTACTGTACATTACAAATAACTTTATGCTTGGATGACTTCTGTTCCAGCCATCAAAGTGACATATTTGTTATTTATGTCACTTTTTTTCCTTAACCCTGTTCTATTTTCCTTAGTATCTGCAATGCTTTATTGACAAACCTAAATCACTGTTCTTTAGACTGCAGTTTTGTAGCCATTCTGCGGTATTGCACTGCTTTAAGCTTTTACTCAGGTGCACAAATCAGGCCTTTAACAAAGAAGCATAGACAATGCTTTTTTTTTATTCTTCTTCTTTTTTTTTTTTGTACAGGTTTGAATATGCAAAAATGTTTATACAGATATCATAAGACATTTAATCTGTTTCTGGTCACTATTTTGATTGCTTTTATTCATATTTATTGGTTGTTAGAATGTATTTATTAGCATGTAGAGGATTGTTTTTCTGCTTCTTCTTTCCTTTTTAGACAACATCTTCTATCACAGCTTCTCTACAATGTTCCAACCTTCAGAAATGTTAAATCACAACTTTCTGCGGGATGTGTGTTATGGATATTACACAAGGTCAGTTTTGAGGTATACAGTAGATTTACAGAAGTGCTAGAATTGAATTTACAGATGTTTGACAGATACTGATGAATATTTGGTTGAGTTTCTTGGAAACTTCAAGAATTTCTTTTTTTTTTTCCTTTTTAATTGTGGCCCGAATTTCTTAGATTTAAAGACTTTTTTGTTCAACTTGCAACCTTGATATTTGTTTTTTTTTCTATTTTTGAAATTTTATGTGTAATTGAAGAGCTTGTAAATGTAATCGGTCCAGCTTGCAGCGTGTGTGTGCACTAAAACATTTCAGTAAGTTACAAAAAAACTTTTAAATCTGTATGAACTGAACTGAATGCACTAAGCAAATAAATAAAAACGTACACTCCATATCCTAGATGACTGTTTATTAAACAATATAATGAAAAGATCTGAACAAGAACCAGAATATACACAAGGATAAAAGTACCTACATGAGTTTAAGTTGGTTCTGAAATGCTCCAAAATGTCCACCAACACGGTGAAAGGTTTGTGCTAAAGAAAATATTTGTATTGACTGTGTTTAGCTGAGGCGTTACATTTCTGAAAAGAATCGTAAGTGATTTCATTGGCATTTTAAACATCTGGGTTGGAATTTTAATTGTATCAAATGTTTTAATTAATTTATTTATTTATTTTTATTTTGTTTTCCTTTTTTTGCTGTTTCTTCTTTGTGATCCTCTTCTTTGTGATCCTCTGATGATTTTTTTTTTCTGTATGCAAAATCGTGTGAGCTCCTGGTACACCAGGGTCCTACCACCATTTATAACAAGAAACTGCCCTGAAAGTGAAGCTTAAGACCCTTAGGACCCACTTTAAAATCCACAAGATGCCCTGTATCCTCTGCACCAAACCCATTATATGTGTTCACAGACCTGAAGAGAAAATTGTTCTTTTCAAGGCTTGTCATCGATGAACTTAACCTACTGTGAAACAGGCAGACATTAGCAGGGGAGCAGAAATGCTGGTTTAGACATGCCAACCGCAGTTTGCTTTCCCAGAGAAAAGACACAGCCTTCATCTGCAGAATCGCTGGGGGGTCGGCTTCAAGTCAAGAACAGACAAAGATAGAGCAGAAACTTCTATCACAACCACAAGGGTGCACTTTTAGGCTTACATGCAGAGCACCGGCAAGGAAATAGCTTCAGAATACGCCAGGTGATCTCCAACAGGGATAATAAATGCTTCTTGTAGAGTTTTTTTTTTTTTTTTCAGTTATATGTGTCTAAAGTTATCCATGAATGAGTGTTTGTCTACATCTCATGTTTTGTGTCCATCAGATTGCTCTCTCTCTCTCTCTCTCTCTCTCTCTCTCTCTCTCTCTCTCTCTCTCTCTCTCTCTCTCTCTCTCTCTCTCTCTCTCTCTGACAGTTCTATCAAATCATGTGTTTACATCAATAATGTCTTAAAATCATTAAGACCTCACCATTTCATTTGTTATTCCAATCGCCAGAATAAACATTTATCTACATTTTCTCCATGTGCTTCACACCTGTATGTACTTGATTAGTTTCCACATGTAAGTTTACCATAAATACTCTCAAGATAGACGTACTGAAAGCAATCAATTTAGGAAAGTGAATGACATTCCATAGGCATGCAGCTATGTAGCCATATGCACACATGCATAGACAGAGAGCATATACCCAGCATTCTAAACCTTATTTTTATAAGTGATGCAAAGGGATCCTGTGCTTGTTTTGATCTATTTTTATGTTTTGATGTTCCAGGTGATTATCTGTTGACCCCACAAGCTGCAGGGGTGATGCATGTTTACATCTCCATGTAACTGTACTTATTGTCAATTTTCTACTTTGGAAGTATACAATTACTGGAGTGAACAATGTTTGGCGTGTCCTGCGATGATACTTTGCATGGTGGTGTTTTCTTCTTTTCCACTCACTCCCTCTGATCTATAAAATGCTTTAATCTACAGCACTGTGAAGACTGGTAACATTTTGCTTTTTACTCTATTTTCAGGCAACTGTTAAAATGGTGTGTAAAAAGCCCTGAATGTGTGTGAAAAGCACGTTTATAAAATGAATTATTTTGCCTGTTCCTGTTGCCTGTTCCACTGCTTCTTCAACTTGTTAATTGCACACACTATAGTCAGGTGATGTAGCTTAGACATGGCATTCTGGGGTTAGTACAGTATATCTAATAAACCTGCAACTCTAAACATACACTATACTATATTTAGTACCATCGTACATACAGTATACAGTATTTAATATTCAGGTGTAGATTGTACACAGAAGGACAATAATTACACACAATACTAATTGAATACTAGGAAATACAAATGAAATACTAACCTCTTTTCTGCTCTTATCAACTCAACCACCTCTTTAATAGGAAAACCTTTACTCATGATTATTTATACAATTATCCAATTAGCCAATCATGTAACACCTACACAATGCATACAATCAGAAGATACTTTCAGAAGATGAAGTTATAGCTCATATCTGAGGTAGGTTTCTGCCGCTGTTTGGGTCTAAATATACAGATCTCTCTCTCTCTCTCTCTCTCTCTCTCTCTCTCTCTCTCTCTCTCTCTCTCTCTCTCTCTCTCTCTCTCTCTCTCTCTCTCTCTCTCTCTCTCTCTCTCTCTCTCTCTCTCTCTCTCTCTCTCTCTCTCTCTCTCTCTCTCTACCAAAAAAGCCATGAATATTTGTGGACAGTGAAAAACTATATTCAGTAATTGTCATGACGCGAGAATAAAAGCAGACCCAAACACAGGATGGCAAAAATAACAGGGTTTAATAACATAAAAAATGAAACATAACACAGACTAGACCGGACAAAGACAACAGTTGATTTCGCGCTGCACAAGGCAATGCGGCACAGTTAAATACAAAAAGACAATGAGACACGATTAGGAACAGGTGTGAAGACAGGGAGGGGCAGACGAAGGCGGGGCAGACACGTGACGAGGAACGTAAACAGAAGGCACATGGCCAACAGTCCAGGCTGAGTCCTGACAAACATCAACATAAACAATGCATTTAAAACAATGCAATTGATTGACTGACTGACTAACTGACTGATTGATCGTTTGATTGATTGATTCATACCTAGTTATAAATGATATAAATGAGTTAATGTCCTTAGCGATGGTTTAAGTCAGCCTTCCACGTTAGGATTATATTTTGGAAAATCCAATTTACTAAATTGACTAAAAACCTTTTTTAATGTTTAAACCACATCAACTTCTGCTTCAAATTTACATACAGATACAAATATGAATATGTGGAACACTAAACAACTATAGATTCAGGTACCAATACAGACATAAATGAAGACACGAGACATGAGACACAGCACTTAGAAGACATTTTGAAATGCCTTAAAATCTCTCAAATATGTATGAACTAATCAGTTTGAACAAACCAATTCCACATTGCCAGCCTTCTGATTACCAGCTGCACCTGTTTCTCTTTAAAGACTCATTAGCCTGTATATTTACAGTCACTTTCCCAGTTGTTTTATGCTTTTCTTTTCTTGTGGCCAAATTCACCATCTGCTCTTTTTACCATAACCTTTTGAAGGATTTCATGATGAAACACGTTTCTTTCTCCTGTTTCTTGAAAGTAGTTAATGCTCCTTTTTTAGGTAAGGCTACAATACATGGCTAATAAGACAGTAACAAAGATTAATGTAGAAGATTTGTTAGGAAAAAAGATTCAAGTGACAGCAAAATAAACAAAAAAGATCATTTGATAATACTATGTACCTTTTTGTCATGTACGGATCTTCCAAATATATATATATATATATATATATATATATATATATATATATATATATATATATATATATATATATATATATATATAGATAGATAGATAGATAGATAGATAGATAGATAGATAGATAGATATGTCAATTTGATTTGCATCTCTGTCATTTTATTTCTGTTTAGTTTACTTTTTGTTTTGTTTTTTCCTATTTTTAGGGTCTTGTCAAATAATCAGTGCATGACAGAGCAAACCCTGAATTCTCTAGGATATATTTTCTGTGACAGACTTGGAAATAATCTAAAGCATCTTGGTGGCTAGTAATGCACAGAAAGCTATCTCTGTTCCTGGGGTGAGGCAGAGGCAATAGTGCAAAAATCAATCTTACACAGTGGCTAAACTACTTGCAAGGCGCATGCCTGCAGTTTTACTATTGTACACCAAAAGGTCATTTGGACAGTATGTGGGCCAAAGCACAAGGGCTCAAATCCCACTCTTGGCTGAGCTTTGTCTGTGCAGATGCCTGCAACTTAACCCTTAAAATCTTCTCTTTTGTTAAAATAAATTATGAACCTCTAACACATCTACAGTTAAGTCTTAAGTTCTAAAATCCCTCCTCATGCTGCAGTGGGATGAAAATATAATTAGCTCTATTTAATGGATTACTCTCAGGGTGATAATAACATTCTTAAGTATATAAAATAAAGTTCATATCTTTAACCTTAGGCCTCAGGAGATAATGCCTCCTTACAGGCATTGATTAGAAAGTTAAATCACTTAAAACCAAAATGACACTCTCACATTACCCAAACTAAAAGCAGGAATGCACTGACTGCTTAGTGAGAACTTAATGTGTATATTAAGTGCACTCTGGAGGTGAAGTCTTATGAATTAAAACACCAAATTTGCTGTAGTAACTAAGAAGGTTATAGATCGTTGGTTCTCAAACCAAGTAAAAACCTTGGAGCTCAGGTTCAATTTCTATCTATCTATCGATCTATCTATCATGATGGCAATGCCTGCACTCCCTCTTTCCAGCCGCATTTTCCCACTCCTCATGCTACTACCGCCTGGGTGCTGAACGGACAGCGCCATTTTAGCACCACTAGTGTTTTGGACAGCTGGGAAGGTGGGGTGGAAAAAGTGCACCAAAAAGAGCGTAGATCATTGCACCCCCGCGCACTCTTCACCCTCCAGAAGAAGCAGAGAGAGAAGAGAGAGTGGCATGGAGCAGCGGGGGACCTGCAACGGAGGTAAGGGGAGAGTGATGGTTGTTTTTTTCCTCTTACGCTTTGCAAAATGACTCCTGGACACTGACGACGTGCCTGAAACTCGCCTTCAGCTACCTGGGCACTGTTGTCAGCCTGCTCGGCCTCCAGATCTCTGCATAGCTCCCTATCAGACGGCCACTGAAAAGTCGCCCGCAACAGCACAACACTGTAGCTCTCATTGAACTGTTACTTATTTGAAAAATGTGTTTCATTTGAAGAACACTGTAAATAAAATTGCTAAAAGACTTGTTCTGATTCCTCGTGTGTTGTGGTCAACCCCTTTTAGGTTTATGCGTGACACCATCTATCTATCTATCTATCTATCTATCTATCTATCTATCTATCTATCTATCTATCTATCTATCTATCTATCTATCTATCTATCTATCTATCTATCTATCTATCTATCTATACATTAGGTATACATTATTAACAATTTAATGGAACAAACATCCCATTCAGCTTATTGTTCTAAAGAGCGTTTGGTACTACATTGTTACAGCCGTGTCTTCACAGCAACACTACAGCCCCACAATATTATCCTGTGCCGGATGACGACCCCCTGCCTGACTCATATCACATTGTCGACAGGGGTGTGAACTGGAAATCTGTTATATTGGTCTGACATGTTTTCACAGTTTCAGATTTTCTGATGGAAATTCATTCACCTCCTTCCCCTGAGATATAAAACACATGTGTTATAATGTCAGACAAATTCACTCTTCTTTGAAAACCCACAACGCATCTGTGTGGGATTTGAGAACATGCCCCATTCTTGACTTTAGCAGGAGTGACAGCCAGGGACCTGCTTTAATAGGAAACAGCAGGAACTTTTATATCATATTGAATGGTGAGTGAAGAATGATTAATATTCCAGTAATGATCAGAATTAATCAGATTTTAGACCATAGATCAGAGGAATTTAAAATGTATCATACTGTCAAGGATTTGGCCATGCCTGCTTCCATTTTCTGGTGTCACCACATTATCTAATAAGGACTAAACACGGATTGTATCTACACTCCTCACCGTGTATTTGAAAAGCTGCATTTTATTGCAGTATCTATCATCTTACTGGCTTTTGAGCCTTGTTATTCATTTTCACAGATTCCCTTTTCAGCTTAGATTGGTATTTAAAGAAGGCAGAAAGGAAATCTCTTGAAGACTTGCTGGGAGAAAACATCATAGAGAAAGAGAATGTGTTGACGGTTATTCAACAGACAGCACACTTACATTTTTATGCTGATGGTTTAAAAGCCAGTATTGTTAACAAACAGATTGATTCATGGATAAAGACACTGTTCACCATTTATGTCAAGGACAAGACTTTTATCAAAGGAACAAATTAAGAGCAGAACAGAAATGTCCTTTATGAACAGATCATCAGTAACTCAGAGAACTTGCAGAAATATGAAGTGATTAGAGCGAAAACATGTGTAATGTGTCTGTCTGTGTTTTCCCCTTGTTTCTGTCTGCCGTCTCTCCCTGATGTTAATTGTTGACCCCGCCCACCTATCTGTTACCATGGACACTAATTACATTCATTCTCTTCCCCAGGTGTTTTGTCTTAGTCCTTGTCTGTCTCTGTTTTGGGATTGGTTCTCGTTCACCATATATACTCTGTCTGTTCACTTCAATGTTGTTGGTCGTTTTTGGTGTTGGTGTGTGCATGTCCATGTTCCCGTTTCCTGTTTGTTCCGCGTTGCCTGCCTGTTTGTTCGTGTTTTGTTTAGTAAAAACTTTAAACTGCATTTGGATCCTCACTCGCCTTTGTCTCACCGTGTCACATCGTGACAACATGAGATGTATGTCACCAAATACATATATCATGTGGTTTTATGTCATGGATTTTTGCTTTGGACTCAGAAAATGTTCTCCATATCCTTTCTGAAAGTAGTTCAAAGATCATATTCTCTAATATGACTCTAATAAGGTGTTGAATGATAAAATAATTATTGATTCCACGACGTAGCCCGAAGTGTTTAACTCACAAAGACCTTTGTTGGTTTCTAATATTTATTTAATTCATTTTATAATTACTTGCTTTTACATCATAGCGCTAGTGAATGCATAATCCTGATTGGTCAAAAGGTTAACCAGTGAATTTACTGGATTGAATACATCACTATTTCACTATTTCTCTATTTCTCTGTTAACTACACAGTGTTTTGAATGGCAAAAGCACCACCTATATAAAAAGATAACATAAGCCATTATAAACAATTTCAGCATTGGTGTAAAGGAGTCCCCAGTGTGAGGGATTTGTAATGATATATCTTATTATTATTATTATTATTATTATTATTATGTTTAATTTATATAGCTCCTTTCCCAAGCTCAAGGACGCTTTATGTTTTCATAAGGTGTTAAAAGTTTATACGATTTATATAGAATTATTATTATTTATTATCTTGTAGGCAAACTAAAAGTCACATTACTGATATAGTTTTGACTATTTTGACACTAGTCTGTCCATGCATTTGTCCAAGATTCTCATTTTGTTTATGTAAATGCACCACACTACATTACGTGTCAGCCCCTGCATGTCACATGATCACAACACTAATGTCATATGCCCCAATCACCCTCACCTGTGTTCTATTACACCATGAGGAGCACCTATACTTAAGCTAAGTTTTTTTTTTTTTTTTTTTGCTGTTTTGGTTTGTGTTTCCCTGTATGTTTGTTCCTCTCTTCCATTGTAAATGTCTGCAGTTGCATCTGCTGCCTCTACATTGACATTGATACATTTTATATATCTATATATAACTCTGATATTTATTTATTAAAAACTTTAAATCAATTTGTGCTTTTGTGTATTCATTTTTTTTGTTCCATGGTGAGCCAGGCAGGACGACAAGGATGGGAAGAAATGTCAAACACAAGGAAAACAATTGCAGTAACATCGTCTTGAGCAAATCCAAACACATAGTCCTACACAACAGATGGTGGTTCTCATTTTAACCAGTTTATGTGTAATGGATGGTGGAGGGAATATTTGAGTATTTCAGCCCATACGTAATTTTATAGGTTGATTTATTTAAGTTCTTTAATTTGTGCCTACTGTTCTTTACTTTTTTCTTATCCCCATGTCTCTAGAAATTATTTAGAATAAATCTTCCAGCTAATGTTGCTGCAGTTGTTAGAGAATAAAATCTGACCTGATCCTTTTTTATCCCTTCATCATAATCAGTAGATGAACTGAGTAGATTTTGGAATTGATTCAAATGGGGTCAAGGTCACATCAAGGTCAAATGGCTAAAATGTTTATTTGCTTTTCTTCAATAGCATCCTTCTTGTTTAAAGAATATTTTACATGTACTTCAGGCATACACATTAGTTACAAGAAGGTCTCGACTTTGGTAGTGCATGAAGCATCCTGACTTATTGGTCTTATGAAAGTCACAAAAGGGGAAGATTGTCAAAAAGAGAGGCTGCTGAGGGGGTGAATGGTTATAGCTGCTATAACATAAGCGATAACAGTAAGGTTAACTATAAATGGATTTAAAAGAATGCAGTTTGTTAATGATTAAATAATTGTAATCACTGGCAAATTAATTGTATTCAGTGTCATAGAAGGAATAAAACACTTCAAAAAAGTGCTGCAATTGAAAAATACTATTGGTTGTTAAACAATATGTCTGATTTCCATCAGGTTACATCACACCTACCTGTCACTTGTTATTTTCCTGTAAGAGTATGCCACATCAGTTTGTTCTTTACATAGTTACTTTTTCTCAGTAGAGCATAGTGAGGGAAACCTTTTAGCTCTTTCTTTTCTCCTTAGAAAAGTAAAGCGAACCTTATCAGCTCATTGTGGAAGATGTAAAGTGAACAGGGCAGGAAATAGAATGAGAACAGCTACCATTTAACACCAGTCTATTGCCATAAGGGTAACACAAGAGACGAGGGAGAGAGAGAGAGAGCGAGAGAGAGAGACGAGAGAGAGAGAGAGAGAGAGAGAGAGAGAGAGAGAGAGAGAGAAGAGAGAAAAAGCAGAGAGAAAGAGAGAAAACAAAAAAGAAGAGCGACGGAAAAAAGAGGGAGGGAAAAACAGAGAGAGATAAAAAAGAAGAAAGGAGAGAGAGAAGAGAGAGAGAGAGAGAGAGAGAGAGAGAAAGAAAAGAGAGAGAAAGAAAGAAAAGAGAAAAAAGAGGGAGGGAGGAGGGAAAAAAGAAAGAAAAGACAGAGAGAGATAGATAACAAAAAGAGAGAGGGGAAAGAGAGATAAACAAAAGAAAGACAGAGTGGAAAACCCGAAGACGACACATAAAGAGAGAGAGAGAATGAGAAAGAAGCGAAAGGGCAAGAAAGAGAAGAGAGAAGAGAGAGAGAGAGAGGAGATGAAGAGAGAACAGAGAGAGAGAGAGAGAGAAGAAGAGCCAGAGAGAGAGTGAGAGAGACTCCCCTCTCACTCTCGCCCCCCTCTCTCTCCCCTCCTCTCTGACTCCTCTCTCTCTCTCTCTCTCTCTCTCTCTCTCTCTCTCTCTCTCTCTCTCTCTCTCTCTCTCTCTCTCTCTCTCTATTCTTTGCTGTAATCCCATTCTACTCAATCCACAGTGCTATTGGCTTTCTGTTTGTCTCTGGCACTTTAAGACACTCAGTAGGTGACAGTAGGATTCTTGTGCAAAGTGGATCTGCTAAACAGTCAGTCTAAAGCAACCCAGCAAATGTTATTTCTAATCAGCTGTGAAATAGGATATTGGATTTCTTTTGACAATCAGGAGCATGGGTGATCATGAAAAAAAATATATATATATTTTACAATACATTATTATCTTTTATGCCATATGTGTTTTATTTAACAACGTTTTTCATATTAACCTTTCATATGTCATATCTAATATAAGTCACACACCAGAATACTGATCATCACCCTGCACTCTATTTTAACACACCACTTAACAGTCAGCTCCACAATTTTAAGCTGTTTGTTCATTATTCTGGGGTTTGGCCTCATGCATGTATTTTGAATCTTATTTTTGTTGTTTTTCCTATTTTTTTTTTTTTTTTACTTTTATTCCTGTTTCTTTTCAACCACAAGACTGACTACAACATTTGGGTGCTGTCAAATGCCAAATGGTGTCTTCAAATGGTGCCCTCAGATCCTCCTCCTTTTTTGCAGAGCTGTGGTGCAACAGTAATTAGACGAGTCCTGGAGAATTCATCAAAATGTTCTTTGTAGTGCTTTCATGATGGCTCACCATTCAATTATGCCTGCAAAGATATATAAAAATGCATCGTTATTGCTCACTCGAATGCTTGTGCTGATTATACAAGAAATGGAGATAATGATTGCAATGCAATGACCAATAAAATCTAGGTTTCCTTTCCAAAATTAATGAAAAAGTTAATGTTCATTTTGATTATCATCAATCCCACCAAGAACCAAATTGCATACGGTCAAACTGACAAATGTAAAATGATCGTGAAATCAGAAGAGCTCCATGTTAAACGATGTGATGATGAAGATGGTAATGTGTTGAATATCAATATTAATCAGGTTACTGATCATACAATTAAAGATTTATACCCCAGTTTATAGCACAAGATATTGGACTTTAGGATCTTTTTCTCTGGATTTACTGTTTGTCCATCCACCATATCTGTTCATATAATGCCTGTTGTTATAATCACAAGAAGTTTTTAGAAAGAGACCACTGCTATGTCCGCTTCCATGAGGACTTCACCAAAAAGATGCATAAGAGTGTATAGAGAAAGTTGTGGGTTCGATTCCTGCCTCTGCCATTAGTGGACTTTGTATGTTCTCCCCATGCCTCTGGGTTTACCTCCAGTTTTTTATTGGTTTCCTTTCCAGTCCAAAGACATGCATTGTAGGCAGATTGGCATCTCTAAAATTATCTGTCATGTGTTAATGGGTATGTGTGTGTCCTGGAATAGGCTCAAGTTCTACACAACCTAGAAGGATAAGCAGTGTATGGATGAATAGATGAATGGATGGATGGAATAAGGACTGGGACAGTCTTACGAAATTCAAACAGATGTGTAAGCATCTGTCCAGGTCAGATATGACCATAAATCAGTAACTGAATTTGTCAGAAATGTCTGTACATTTGTCCACAATAACACAAACCCAAGTCCAACATTCAAGTAAGAAGTATTGTTGCCAGTCGATATAAAAAAGATGATTACCTCCTAAAGGTTTATTTACTGCTGACAGTGTGTTGATATCTTTGGATTATTGGTTAGTTCATCAAACATTGAGTGCTAACATAGTACATTTGGTGTTCATTGAAAATAATGTAATTCATTCATTCATTCATTCATTCATTCATTCATTCATTTATTCACTCATTCAGTCAGTCAGTCAGTCATCTTCAGCTACCTGCTTCATCGCCGTGTCGCCCACCAGAACTAGTGTAAAAACCAAAGAGTAACAGATTGCAGTTGGGTTTGTGACAAACACATTGAAGAAACAGCAAAGAGACAAGATATTTATAGTGAAAGACAATAATAACTGCAGCCACAGGTTTATATTAAAAGACAGTGTTAAAAAGAGTTGCAGCATATTGTTGTCACAAATGATTCATAAAGATGAAAATAAATAAAATGAATCTTTGAGTTAACACTAAACAGAGATGGTGCCGACTTGTTTAGTGGAACTAAAAATAACCTCATTTGGGGGTTTTAATCATTTTTTTAAAAAAAAGAATTGTTTATTCAAAACACATTTGTTTAGATGGCAAGCCAAGTCTGAAATGAAATGGGAAAATATGAAAGCCATATTAATTGAAAGCACACACACACCAAACACACACAATTGTAGGCAAGCATGCACCCACATATACACACATACACACCACACACACACACACACACACACACACACACACACACACACACACACACACACACACACACACACACACACACCAAACACACACAATTGTAGGCAAGCATGCACACACACACACACACACACACACACACACACACACACACACACACACACACACACACACACACACACACACACACACACACACACACACACACAAAGCATCTTATTTGGCTCTCCTTTGCTTGGTCTCCGCTGCTCTCGTGCTCACAGCTCTAATGAAAAGCTTATGTCATAATAAACAAGCGTATTATTCCTCCACCCTTTCCTGTTGTAACAGCTTCTATACCTCACTGCTGTTGCTTTCTTTCCTGGAAGCTCTTCTGAATATTGGTCCAGCATTTCCAAGGTCTGAATTATACGTTCCTTTATGTGTAGTGACATTGTAGGTATCAGTGGATGACAGGAATGTTGTCTGAAAAGAAAATTACCACCATTATCCCTGACTGCACTTTACAAGAAACAAACAATGCAAATCTGTCTCCAAAAAAAAATCTCTCACTTTAGAAATAAAGCCGCTTTCCTCGTAGCAGCCGTTGCTCCTAAACTCGTTGTTACATGGATTTATCATGCATGTATGAGTGTGTGCATATATCTGTGAGGAATGTGTGTGTATGAGAGACAAAGAAAAAGAGAGTTATGCTGCATTTGACTTTTTGCTAGATAAGTTATATTAAAGATCAAGATTTTATGACGTATCTTCTTTCCCACAACAGTGGACTAATTTTTGATTTTATAAATTTAACCACTTAATCTGTCTATGTTCATTAGTAAAAGTAACATTGATGGTGTGAGCGGCTATGTTGACATGAGCTTGGGTTTGACGACCTTCCTGATTTTATAAGTAGGATTTATGAACTGAGGATCTGAGGGGGCATTTTCTTTGTTGTTGTTTTTTTCTAAGAGTAAGTCAGAAATTCCAAGTTGTAGTGTGTTAGTATGTTGAGTAATTGTGTGTGTGTGTTTGTGTGTCGGGGGGGGGGGGTGCTCACTGTCTGTGTGTTAGGAGAGGGTATTAAAGAGAGAGGGGGGGGGGAGAAACAACTAATTGCCTGGAAATTTGATGAAATCTTATCTAGATGGAATTAGATTATTTATATCTTCTGGGCTGTGGCATTCTTGTAGTGGCTGATATAAAACATCTGCACGGTTCAGAGAGCAATTAAGCAGCTGGTACCTGATAATGCCCAAGATAAGACTCCCTGTCTCAAAAAATATATATATAAATCATTTTATGTGTTCCCTTCATACAAACTGAGCGCTGTGAATTAGGAATCACAAGATCGCACTGGTACCGAAGGCAATCAAGTAGAGAATGCCATAAACTAAAGTGTTTTTAAACTTCCACCATGTCCATTACATGCAGAATTTGTTCAGTATAAAGGATTTTTCACACAGCAGGTGACAAATCGCTCTCTGCTTCACTTGCCTACCTCTTCTTCCGGAATTAAATGTCACGATTTCTCTACTGAGCACAGGTTTCCATAGAGCAGATGCAAATCACTTGCTTCCTGTGTGGAGTAACCAAATCAAATATACATGTTAATATTATTTCATAAATTCATAGTGTTTCCATAGAAAATTTTAAACCAGATACTTCTGCCACCCATTTAAGGTATTATTATCAGTGATGGCAAACTTTTAACATGAGCAGAATCAAATATATTAATGAGTCACAGTTGCACTTCAATTCACTGGCTAGGTAATTAGCACACTCATCCTAGGCAGTAATCGGACATAAGATCAAATATTCGCGTCTCTATCTTGGCGCTCTCTATACAGGTTGGCACTAAATTTAGCAATATGTTGGCCTAACATCCTTGTCTTAACAACATTGTCAACAGTGGCCCAGTCTTGAAGTGAGAAAGAAAGATAAAGAGCTTTTATTTGTCACATATACATTACAGCCCTGAGGAATTCTTTCATCGGATATCCCAGCTTGTTAGGAAGACATGACATAACTCTCCTGGAGCAGAGAGAGTCAAAGGTCTCGCTCATGGGCCCAACAGTGGCTGCTTGGAAGAACGGAGGTTTGAAAATTCTCACCTTCTATTCACTATTTTGTATAGCCTTTTAATAATGTGCATTGTCTCAAAGCTGCTCAATGCAGCTATAAAAAATTAAAAATAGAAATTATAGAGTCAAAAATTTCATTTAGATTTACAGTATCTCTAATGAGCCAGCCAGGCAAACGTGGCGAGGAAAAAGATGCATGAGTCAATATGAGGAAGAAACCTTGAGAGGAACAAGATTCAAAAGCAAATGCATTCTCATCTGGATGACACCGGTTATGTGATTCTAAATATTTTTGTAACCAGGAGCTTTTGAGCAACTAATAAATCAGTGAAATATCTAAATTCATTATAGATTTAACACAAATTCCTTCCTGTCAATGCCTTCAAATTTTAAATGAGGAAGGCCTAAGCCCAAAACTGACGCCTGCAACTGCAAACTGGCCCCATATCCTCAAAGCGATTTTATCCATAGCAGTCCCATAGGTGTCCAGGTTGTCCCTACTAAGCCATCCCAGCAGCAGTGAGCACCACCAAGTGATGAGACTCCAACCAGAAGTGAGGCATCGAGATGTATCAGGCAGGTCTGAAGAGAAGAAACGGACGCACTGGGAACTCCACTCAAATCTAAACAGAAAAAGAAAGAGAGATAGAGGTGAAGAGAGACAAAGAGAGAATAATAGGTACGCTTGTGATCATCTAATGGTTAAAGACAATGTACATTATGTTCATTTGGTTCAATGTCGAAACAAATAGACATAATTGGAGCCGTCAGACTTTTACCTAAGATAAGTATTTTCTTTTTAATTAAAGGAATATGTGCATTCATTTCATTTATTTACATTAGCTCATTATGTTATATTCTCAAAGTAGAGAACAATTAGCTAGATTTATACAAATGTATTAATCTATCATCACAATAAAGTTTTACTTCTTTTCAGGCACATGTCCAATAGTCTTGCTGGAAAATTCCATTCAATTTAATTCAGTTTTATTTGTATAGCACCTTTACCAATGGACAGTTTTACAAAGCAGCTCTATAGGAATTTATTAATTTCAATTAAAAATTGCAATAATATGATAATAATAAATAGGCAATGATATGAGGAAACCCTGAAAGGGACTAGACTCAAAAGGGAACCCATCCTCATCTGGGTGAATTCCATTTCTATAACTGTACATTATCTCGTCAATTGTGTAACTAGGAGCTTTTGAGCAACCTTGACATCCATGACAGTATTAAGTGTTAGCATTTCTGTAGCATGTACTTGAGAGGAGTTACTCATCCGAGAACTGCAGTAATAGTGTTAATCCAAAGTGGAGCTTTAGCTTGCAGTATTGAGGTGGAGAGTTCTTTCCCTCTGGAGCTCTTACATGCTTTACAATGAGCGTTTTTTTTTTTTTTTTTTTTTTTTTTTTAGGGGGTTTGTGGATTGATTTACATAAAACACCATTCTCTGCTTTGGTTGAATGTTTTTACACTTATTGAGGTCGGAGAATGCGTCTGAGGCAGACTGGTGAAAAGAGACCTTCGGGAAGAGTAGATAATGTAAACCTCACTTTCGAATGCACTGTGTTAAACAGACTTTATGCAGGATTGTGCTGTATAGTGAATGGATTCTGTGCAACTGTGCCACGATCCAGGTCCGTGTGACAAAAACAGCCCGGAATAGACAAAATTTAATAATGCATGATTATTGATATTACCTGATAATCATCACTGTAGGATCCACCATCATGACTACCTTTGTGCTATGTACTGTACTGTTTAAAGGTAACATAATACAATAACAGGGAACCAGCAGATAAGTGGTTAGCAGATTTTCCTCACACTTCGTGGGGTTGTTAGTAACTACACTTTGAGAGTTGTATAAACTACACAAAGCAAATTTTTTTTTTTTTTTTAAGTAAAAGTTCAGAATTTTTCCCTTTTCAAATAGAAATGAGACAAGCTCTGTACGAAACACAAAATCGGTGTTAACAGCACAGTGACTTGCAAAATGAAAAGTGGGATCCTGGACATGGTGGTAGATGATTTTTTTTTTCCTTTTTCTTCTCCGTGCACATTTTCCAGAGGGATGTGACACATAACTGCTTTCTTTACTTTTTTTTAGCTGTATGCTTTTAGGTAATCTTATCATTGGAGTACTTCCTGGAAGCTGCTAAGCTCCCCAACTGAACCCTGAATGTAAGGAATGTTAAGATCCATCATCTCTGAAAACAGGCATTCACAAGGTTAACAAAATCTATTTAGAATGCATTCAAAGTAAAACATATGGCTCCAGGGAAACTCCATGAAACTAAAGGCTTAATAGGATTTATGAGAAAGTTAATTTAACGCAGGAAGACGTGCCACAGTTTGCAAGAAAGTAAGTTATTTTCCTGCCTCAATATAGGAGACACAGTTAATGTAGCTACCAGAAGACCTGAGGGAAATATCTCTGTGAAATATGAACTGAAAGCTATCATTGTTCCATTTTACATAAACCCTATCTGACATTCAAGCTGGGAGATTAGTGACTTCAAAAGCTGTAGACAGAAAAACAAAATAAAATCAGTATTTTATTTTAAATTGTCATGATGGGCAGAATAAGGACATAAAAATGGATGGCCTCGAAATAACATTCGAAGCGGGTGATGAATGAGGAGTACAGGATTGTAGCATGATTCACTTGTTACATTAAAACATGTTTAAATACATTACGGAGATCTAATTGTGCTCTGTAGACTTCCGTATGAAAAAGGGGAATAATTCTGTTTGTAAAAATGTTGTTCTCATTTTTCTTCATGTTCTCTATGAATAATATTTATGCTAATAATGTTGCATTCTATTATTTATAACGTTAATATGTTAATAATGTTGCATTATAGTAATAGTGGTAGAAATGTGATAAATATCTGTTTTTCCTTAATGTAGATTAAAGGGTTCATTTTCTTAGAAAAAAAGGAAAGATAATTTGTGTGTTTAAGATTTATCTCTTTCCCTTCTCCTGCACTTTTATCTCTTTACCTTAACATAATGAAGGGTGAACTCTCATGCTGTGGTATGAGCAAATCTTCACATTCACACAAACACACACTATATCTATATATAGAGAGAGATAGAGAGAGAGAGAGAGAGAGAGAGAGAGAGAGAGAGAGAGAGAGAGAGAGAGAGAGAGAGAGAGAGAGAGAGAGAGAGAGAGAGAGAGAGAGAGAGATTTATTAAAGTATATAAAACACTTCAGGAGTACATTTAATAATAATCATTCCATCACTACATACAATAAATAAATATACAGTATATTTTGTCTATGAGTTGTTTTTAACTATCATCTAAACATTCTGAGCAAGGGAGGATTATTGAGCAGAGACTCATGCAAACAGACAGACAGACAGACAGACAGACAGATAGATAGATAGATAGATAGATAGATAGATAGATAGATAGATAGATAGATAGATAGATAGATAGATAGATAGATAGATAGATAGATAGATAGATAGATAGAGGTGGGTGCTAACTTAAGTTTTTCTTCTTTCACTGCAATCAGCTTTTTGCAGTTAATCAGCCCCTTCACCATAATCAGCCCCTTCAGAATAGATCAAGCTCTTCTCCCTCTCATATGGCCTACTCATGTCAAAGTGCTCTTGTGGTGAATGACCTTTACTTCCCCCTCTAATCATTCTCGCATTGGTTCAGGCATATTATTTATAGAGCCTGCTAATCACACTGTCTCCACCAAAGATGGAAGAAAAGCACAGCCATCGTTGATACTTAAATTGACTGACTGTCATGAAGAATATACTGTATATCTGACATGAAGCTGTATTTGTTTGTTTGGTGGTTGTTTCTTGCTGTCTGGTTCTTTGTTTGTTCCATGTGATTGATGACCATTTCAGTGATCCCTCTGAAGTGTTTGAATTCAGTAATTAAGTTAGGAGAAATAAATGAGAAATGAGAAATAAATATGCACAAAGAAGATAAGAGTCCATTGTTACAGATCTTCTACTTTATACAAATAATTTTCTTATTTTTATATCAGAGTGCTGCTGATTGGTCAGAAGGTCCTGACAGTCGTGCCGTGCCAGCTGTAACTCAAGTCAAGAGGCTTTTTTGTCATTTCAACCACATATTGCAGATGCAGTACATAGTGGAATGAGACAACGTTTCTCCAGGGCCGTGGTGCTACATGGAACAACACAGATCTAAGGACTTAAAGGCAGGGTCTCCGATTTTTGAAAGCCAATGTCGACATTTGAAATCACCAAAACAAACACGCCCCTAACCCAAATGGGTCCCACCCCTGTATTGATAGCTCTGCCCACACATACAGTACATACGTAACCCAGGCAAATAATGGAAAGAAATGTGTCTTTATCATAGCTGAAAGGAAGAACAATACGATTGCAGATTGACAAGCAAAAATGACACACAAACATAATCATGCAAAGGACAAAGGCATATATTAGTTCTGTGTAAGAAAGCAAAACCAGCGTTACTCACCTGTTGAGAAGGAAAAAAGCGCCCCAGCGTCTTAAGTAAAGTTGAGTTTCCCGAGTCAATAACTCCTGAGCTAAACGCTGTTACTACACAAAACGCGGTTGTAGCTGCCTCTCTACATTACTACGATAGAAAAGAGGTGTTATTTGTGTAGTAGCAGCGTTTAGCTCAGGAGTTATTGACTCAGGAAACTCCAATCTGTGAATATGCACCAACTTCCTGCTCCTTCAGTTCTCTCCAGCTCTGGAAAGCTGATTATATTAACACGTCCTACTTCTTGCCTTATCGTGAGCCTTTCTTCGCTTTCTTTCTTTGTTTTTATCCTCCATGTCAATGTTAAAACCGCTTTCTGCTAATGTCACACATGCGCACTGAACACTCTCTCCGCCACATATCGACACGTTTTGATTTTTGTTTATTATCGGCCCGACTCAGTTTTCTGAAGCATTTCTCAAAAATCAGAGACCCTGCCTTTACAGTAAGTAAGTTAGTCCTAGCCACATAAAATGCATCTGTGCAACCTGTTGCAAACAGAGCAAGACAAAAGACGGTGCAAACAAAACAATACAAGACCTTACACAAAAGACAATACACAAAATTCAATCGATATTTAGATTCAGGAATTCTTTTTAATATGCTGTTGTTTTTATAGTAACAGCTAATTCATTAGGACTTGTTTTGAAAGGCACAACAAAGAATTTAAAACTAATAATAAAGAGATTTTAAAATTGTTATTTAAAAATAATTATTAATCATCTTTAATACGGGAAATGTTCTCTTAGCTCTTTTTGGAATCTCCGGTGGGAATGCATACCTGCCACAAATGAAGCTTTATGTCTTTGCCTTTATATTTACATTTACAGCATTTGGCAGATGCCCTTCACCAGAGCGATGTACAAAACTGCTTTTAAGTTGTATCATTGAATTTTTTTTTCCTTCAGGGAAAGAAGTGCTACTTGAAGTGTTTCATGAATAAGTAGGTCTTCAACCGTTGTTTGAAAATAGCCAGTGACTCAGCTGTCTGGACCCCTAGGGGAAGTTCATTCCACTACCTGGGTGCCAGAACAGAAAAGAGTCTTGTAGTACACTTACTTCTTACCCTGAGAGATGGTGGGACCAGTCGAGCAGTGCTGGTAGACCTGAAGGAGAGAGGTGCAGTGCAAGGAGTGATAAGGGCTTTGAGGTAAGAGGGAGCTGGTCCATTTTGGCTTTGTATGGCAAGCATCAGTGTTTTGCCAGGTTGCCAGGTAGCTTGTAGATTTCATACAATTTTTAAAAAAAAAAAGTTTGATTGCTATTCAGGTCTCTAATCCTAACCTTTAAATGTTAACATTTTGATCTTTTTTAGCAACTTGAATCACTGCAAATTTTCACTTTTTTTGTTTGTGCATTCAGTGAGTGACACACTGGTTAGACACTGTACCAGGTATATACCTTTGCATGCCCTCTTTTCTTCACTAAGTCACCATTTTCTTCTTAGTCATACTGTAAATGCAGCAGTTGCAGTCTATTTTTATAAAGCTTGCAGTCACACACATCCCCTAAAAGTGTATGGAAGGAAAACCACCCATTGTTCCTCTTTACCAAGTGTACATGTGCAAGAAAACCCGCTGCTAATTTCCAGCACTAAAAGCTTAAATGTATTGCTTTAGTTAAGATGATTCTTTATCTCTGTAATCATAAAGGGCTGCTTGGTTCTTTCTGTAAGTTTTTCTTTTAATCTTAAGCATTGTATTGTTTTTCATGATGTAGGCCAGATTCAAAACAACACATCACTTCTAATTTTGAACGCTTTCAGCACACAACAAATACATTTTGCATTCTCTCCTATGGGCAAAAAACATTATTTAGTTTCATTCCATTTCCTTGATGTACAGTGAAATACCTACAATGAAATCCCTCAGCAGTCAGCACAACATAAAGGCTTAGCCTCAAGCATGTCATTATGATCAATGATTTTTTTTTGAGCACACAAACAGTATCTTATAATGTCTAATAGTGAATCTCCTGCCCCCTTTAATGAGTATTTATATTCTTTGGGATTATTTGAAAAGAAATGTGCTTTCTTGCATTTGGGAATAGCTCATGGGTTAAAACAAATTCAAAAGAAAACATTGCATTGCAAAAGAAGTAAAAACATGTTTACCTGAATATATTGCTAGCAGGGAACACAACGACCCACAGGCATAGTTTTAAAATGGATCTTGATACTGCAGATCCAAGTATCAACACACAAACATGCATAAATTCCAAGGGAAATGTCTTGCTTCTGTGTTTTTAAAAATCAGGATTTGCATAACACACATTTAAAGAGCAACAGTGACTCCAACAATGTTGTTTCATATATCTGAAGCACATGCATGTATATACGATCTGTTTAAAGCATATGTGGTTTGAACAGAATATAAATGGCACTTTTTGCATCCTTCCTGTTCCTGTTAAGTAAAAAAAAAAAAAAAAAAAACACTGACAGATCGAGTTATAACTCTAGAGGGAACTTTACTGTCACTGTTAGAAATAAGTAGTTTTTATATAAGGAATAAAGCATGACAGGGCATTCTGTTAAAGAAAAATAATCAAAGATTTGGCAGCGTAACACAGTTGTATATGAAACAGAGTTATTGATTTGATTTGGTATGATTTACTGTCACATTGCTGAGTTTGTATAGAATAACCTATATGTAATACGTGAGGAAAAAGCTTCTGGAGCAAAGCTCCAACTACAAACACACTGTGGAGTAAGAATACGTATAGGTAGGGGAAAACAAAACAAGGTACTGTAGATGGGGAAAGTAAAGTATGAGGGATGTCTGTGCACAATAAGAAGTTAAATAAATAGTAGAACTGTATATTGAACTATACAGTAATGTATAAAATGTAATAGCTGGAACTAGTCATATATCATTATAATAACTTACTATAACTATAAGAATAAAAATAAGAGCCACTTTGCTAATTATTTAGCAAAGTGTCCTGCACATTGATCTAACTGCAAATTTAAACTGTATAATATATTATTATTATTATTATTATTATTATTATTATTATTATTATTATTATTATTATTATTATTATTATTATTATCATTATCATTATTATCATTATTATCAATAATAATGATAATAATGATAATGATAATAATAATAATAATAATAATAATAATAATAATAATAATAATAATAATAATAATAATAATAATAATAATAATAATGAAAAAAGCATTTGTTACATGTTTTTGAACAGACATAATAATAATACACAACCTAATCAAGAACAAAAAACGAGAACAGGCGAGTACAAACTATATACAACAATTCCAAAAAAACAAATCAATACGAAGGAACATAACACTTTACAAAAGAAACACACTGAAGGAGAATCAACACAAAACAAGAACAGCACATGCAACAATGTGGAGCGAGCCATGTACAGAAAGGGGTAATTTGTGACAATAGTAGTGCATGTATAGTAGCAATTTGGCTTTCCCTTTCCAGCTTTTCTTCTAACTGTTATAAAAAAATGACACTTGCCGGAAAAAATGGCCTTAAAAAAGCTAAATAAATGTCGTCTCCGGTTACAGTTCAGCATATCAACAACGTGGCATGTTTGCAGTACTATTTCCTGTATAAGTTTAAGGTGTATAAGATTCTATAGAAATAGTAACATATTCGAACAGGAGCTTCATTGCAGCTAGAACTACTGTCTATCAAACCTTCTGAACAACCAGATCAGCAATACAACTGTATGACTGTGGTGTAGATTTTTAGTTTATCAGTGACATCAGCATTGTGGATGACTCATACAAACTCTTCACCCTTTTGTCATCTGGAAAAAAGGTACAGAAGCAGTCGGGCTCTCGCAAACAGACTGTGTAACAGTTTCTTCCCCCAAACCACTGACAAACCAAACACACAAACACACAATTGTACATCTCTGCATTCCTGTTGTTATTTTTGCATATTACTTTTTATACTGCTAAATAAATCTCCTTTATGCTTAAATCCACAGCATTTACTTACTTATTTATTTATTTATTTATTTATTTATTTATTTATTTATTCCCTTTGAACACTAGTGTATCGTATCGTATTGTATCGTATCGTATCATATTGTATCATATCGTATCGTATTACACTTCCACTTTCTGCACATATTTGCACACATGCACTTTATGTAGAATTGTGTAGTGTTTTTTATTCCTTTGTTGTTTTATGTAACTCAGCAGTTACAGAGCACCATGGTCCTGGAGGAACATGGTTTCATTAAACTGTGTACTGGACCAGCTAAATATAGTTTTTCAAGTAAAGAGGATTTTATTATAGTACAGCTGTACCAGCTCCATTTGGATTCTGCTTCATATAGTATTTCGAACAATCTAAGAGGAGATGCCAACTACAAATGGTCTTTAACAACCTCCTCATCGATACATGATTGTCAGACTGTATATTTACAATCAAACCCTTCAGTGTCACCCAAATGAGGATGCTGTTCCCTTTTGAGTCTGGTTCCTCTCAAAGTTTCTTCTTCTTCCATCTAAGTGAGTTTTTCTTCACCTCAGTCACCTCAGGCTTGCTCACTGGGGATAAATATAAGTCTAATATCAAATTGAATATTTAAAATTTTTGTATAAAATTAATCTTTGTTTAATATCAATTTTTTTGCATTATGTTTCTTGTCTTCTTCTTCGTTTGGCTTTTCCCTTCAGAGGCCGCCACAGCAACTCATCTGTATCCACCTATCCTTATCTTCTGCATCCTCAACACTTGCACCCGCTAGCTTCATATCCTTATTAATTACATCTATATACTGTACCTCCTCTTTGACCTTCCTCTTTGCTTCCTGCCTCGCAGCTCCATGTCCAACATTGTCCTACCAGTTATGCATTATGTTTCTTGTGTTTTGTAAATATTGTCATTTCAATCATAGATATCTGATATAGTACATACTGAAATGAAAAAACATTTCAACTCAATGACCGCTACATACAACAACACAGAATTAAGAACTAAGTAACATAGCTCTACATAGCATGCATGTGTGCAAACTTGTGTAAACATTGCAAGACAGAAGACAGTGTCAGACATACAGTACAATACATGGCAATGCAATAATAAACACAAAGCCCAGTTGAAATGACAGTAAATGCTTTTGACTTGACTCTTTACTTAACAGAGTAAATGTACTGATAACAAAACGAATATGCCATCAGTTGTACCCATAGCTTATCGTATAAAGTCTAAAACCTTTTTTCTCGCGTGTTTAGTGTTGAGGGTTCAGTGGTCATTTACTGACGACAATAAACTTGAAAAACAGCCCAGGACAACACAGCCATTCTTCAATTAATTGGCCCCTTTCAAGGACACACACCATCAGTAGCTGATGAACCTGGCTGACAGTAAATGGGGGTCCTGATTGTGTCATCAATCACCCAGCCTGCATTTTTTTTTTTTTTTTTGTGCTGATGGACTCTTTAGGCAGACAATGAAAAGTGTTGCTTTAGCAGGAAGGACCATGGTAATGGGATTCATGGAGTGTGACATACTCTACCAATCTGTTGGCAAGGCAAAGTGCTTTTCCTATACACACACAGCATGGAAATTGCTATTGCTATACTTTTAATGTGAACAGACTGATATGAATATATATGAGGTAAACATAATGTCAGTGACCATCTTAGCAAATAAACGTACTATATAAATGCTATAGGATTAAATAGATTTTAAAGGGTTGAATAGTTTAATAGTTATACTATGCATCTAAGATGAAAGTACACTATATGGACAAAGGTATGTGTGTGTGTGTGTGTGTGTGTGTGTGTGTGTGTGTGTGTGTGTGTGTGTGTGTGTGTGTGTGTGTGTGTGTGTGTGTGTGTGTGTGTGTGTGTGTGTGTGTGCTTGTTGAACATCCCATTTCAAACATGTTCCAGCTTTTGTGGCTTCCTTGACTCTGTAGCTAAATCTTTGGAGTAGGCTCAGGGTCTGATGTCTGGTGAGGAGGCCTGAGAGCCGTCAGTATTTCAGTTCATCCCAGAGGTGTTCAGTCAAGTTGAGGTCAGGGCTCTGTATACATTTGTGTTTTACAACACCAGCTTTGGTAAATCGTCATCATGTAGTTTGCTGTAAGCACAGGGGCATTGTCATGTTAGAAAAGGTTCAGGCTTGGTCTCTTCATTCCAAATTCGAATCTATTTTATATAGTGCTTTTAACAACGGACAATGTCTCAAAGCTTTACATAACATAAGAAACACGATAAAGTGATTATTATTATACAAATGTATAACTTGCAATTGTTGCAATGGAAATTGTAATGGCATTCAACTGTATTTTAGACAATTGTGCATTTAATGAATTGTGGCATAGGTTTGGGAAGCTTCACATATAGTGGGGTGCAAAAGTCTGGGAGCACTAGTGAAAATCTTTTCTTTTCTAATTTAATACAGAATTTTTTATTACAGATTATATTATTGGCAACATCGACAACTCGAGTGAAAAGTAGAATCTTTGAAATTTGTACATGAAGTTCAAAGATTCTTAGTATTTGTTATATCCCTTTTTTTTTTGCTGTTCTGACAGCATGCACCCGAGCTGGCACAGAATCCACAAGTTTGTACAAAACCTTATGATCCATTTTAGATCAAATCCTTCAGAGTGCCGCCTGAACTTTTTTCGAAAGAAGTGATAATGCATGAGGAAAATCTGACCTTTTGTACAAAGTAGTTCATGTGGTCAATATCACAAATAGTGTAGAATCTTGAATACTTTATATTGAAGATAAAGAACATTTACTTTTATTTTTTTTGTTTTAAATTTTTAAAAAATGTAAGATTGTCAGTATATTTCTAATTTTAAATGAAAAAACAATCTTCAGAAAATGTTTAGTGTGGAGTTTCAGTGGATGCCACTGTATGGGTGTAATAGTTTGGAAACCAAATCACAATTTTTATAAGGTGTACCTGGCTGTAAAAACAAATTTTCTCTATGTTCATACACATATTATACATGATCAAATAAATTATACTTCAGTTTTACTTAAATGTATTTAAAAGTCCTTTATAAGGCTTAACGTGAACCCTAATGGTTTAAATTGATTGTGCAGACATGGTGACAACATTATGAATAACATCAGACATCTAAGAGGCAATACAGATCTTTAGAAATGGCTTCCTCTTTATAAAGTCCACTGAGAGTGCTCTTTGCCTTCCAGCAAGGTCATTTTAGAAAAATCGTTGAGCTGAGCCCCTGATTCAGCCTCCACTATTGAACTCAAGCTTTTGAGCTCTTTTTCTTTTTCAAGCATTTAACAGACCATCACACTGAGAGGAATGTTGTGTCTGGACTAATGTTATCAGTAAGCAGACTTTCACTTCTTGCTTGAATCAGTAAATAAGATGATGTAAAATCATTGTGAGGAGGAATATACACGTTAAATGCACGTTAAAGTGGCCTTTGAAATTTTACTTCACTGATTCTTTAATTTAAGGTTGGTTTATAACAAACCAAGGGGGCTTTCACAATGGCAGTTTACTGAAACATACCAGAGTTCACATTAAAAGTTGAAAATCCAAAATAAAAAAAAAATTAACAAACCAGAAACTGGATTTGTGCTGCGACTCCTATGAATGTGAATATGGTACAACTCATATTCTGGTCCACAATTTAGGATGTAAATTAACCTGCAAGTGTGTTTTAGCGTGGGGGGGGGGGGGGTTTTACGGTGGCTTAGTGGCTTAGTGGTTAGCACGTTCGCCTCACACCTCCAGGGTCGGGGTTCGATTCCTGTCTTCGCCTTGTGTGTGTGGAGTTTGCATGTTCTCCCTGTGCCTCAGGGGTTTCCTCCGGTTACTCCGGTCTCCTCCCCCGGTCCAAAGACATGCATGGTAGGTTGATTGGCATCTCTGGAAAATTGTCCGTAGTGTGTGTTTTAGCCATTCACGACATCATGAGTTTCTATAACAAGTGTACCATGAGTGTCAGGGGAATGCTGAGGGATGCAGAAGCAGTGAGAAAAATACACAAAAAACTACAAAAATACACAAAATATGATTTGAGTTGTGTTTGTGATAAGAGAAGATAAACGTAATGCACTGGGGTTCGACAGAATCAAACAAGTCTGAAATTAGACCAACACTACAGGGCTTCCAGGAACAATCACACTTGGATTCGGACCTCAGCAAATATGCCCAGTGTGAAAACCTCCTATATTATCTGTTGTTCTGTTTAATATGCAACAGAATATCCTTGTATCTTTCTTTTCTCTGTTCCAGAGACTGTTTACTGTTGATTGCCTTTTCTTTTTTAGTTATTATAATTTGACATTTACTTATGTTTTTGAAACGAATCTCTAGTGTCAGGACAACACAGGCAGGGGTAAAGCTGTTTATTTAGGGGTAAAGCTTTTTATTTAATTAACTTCAATAGAGGGACGAAATTTAGGCTGATGAGGGAATGCTGTTTATAGCTACTAAAATGTAAGTGATATTAGGAACTTGTTTCACGATTATTTCACTACATTAAACAGAACTATACATGGTTATAAGTACTTGGAATATTGCTGTATTAGAAAAAGCTCTTGTAGACACACTAAAAAAACAGCTTTACATTTGTTTAGTAGTAGTATAACACTTGTTGACTTGCTTCTCATGTTCACATCCTTACCTAAACAACCTGTAAACGATCGATGTTGGAAAACATTTTAAACTATAAAAAGTCTCATTCTCACCCCAGATGTCTGCTTTAGCTATATTTACTGGAGTTCTTGTTTAAGACAAAATGTGACATCAGCCGTTTTAAGTTTGGAATAAAGACAGTTTTCTCCATCAGTATAGAAACACATTTACCCGCTTTTCACTTTATGGTTTTTGGCATTTACTCACACTCTCTGCTTCCACATCTCCTTTCAGCTATCTGGTCATCAATCTTCTAGTTACTTCTGCATCTAACACTGTCTATTTCTTTAGAGCTATTTTGTTTCTTAGCCTTTAGACTTTGACAGAAATTGAGTTTTGCTGCCATTCAATGCATTCAGTTTGCCTAAACATGTCTAATACATACTAATACATTCATTTACTGCTTATCCGAACTACCTCAGGTCACGGGGAGCCTGTGTCTATCTCAGTTGTCATCGGGCATCAAGGCAGGATACACCCTGGACGGAGTGCCAATCCATCACAGGGCACACACACTCTCATTAGCGCACGCAATCACACACTGCAGACAATTTTCCAGAGATGCCAATCAACCTACCATGCATGTCTTTTGACCGGGGGAGGAAACCGGAGTACCAGGAGGAAACCCCCGAAGCACGGGGAGAACATGTAAACTCCACACACACAAGGCGAAGGCGGGAATCGAACCCCCAACCCTGGAGGTCTGAGGCGAACATGCTAAGCATTAAGCCATTGTGCCCCCTAATACAAATACTAATAATAGTAATACTTACATTATTAATACCCACCCCACAATATTAAGTGTTTTTGTTGTCATTGTTATTTTTGTTGTGTTTACATGCTGTAGCAAATTGAAAATAAGTCTGGTGGCCAAAGTTTACAATTCAACCATCACATTATCATCAGCAGAACAGAGAACAGAAAAGGTGAGCACACCATTGGGTGGCGCGATCGTCTGTGTGCACCAACCAACCGCACCAAGCTCCTTGACCTACAGTCAATCTACAGCAAATGGTGCTGGATCATGGGTAGAGAGATTGGAGACCTCAGTCATATATAGAATGATCTTTTCTTTCTTTTGAGGTCAGGGAAGTGCTTCTGTTCCCTGAAGGCAAATACAGAGAGAATGAGGAGGACCTGATTCCCACAGGCCATACGACACGCTTTGACTTGTCTACACAACACCCGCTACTGTACCTTTTTCCAACAGAATATATTGCACTAACGATTCGAAAAAATTCAAATATACTTATACTGGTACTACTACTGAGTTGTATATTTTTCCCTTTCCTACCTGTATTGTTCGTTTCAATTCTATTCTGTTTTATTGTAAATTCTATTTTTATTTCTTTTTTTTGTCACATACAGTTTAAAAAGCCATGCAATGTATATGCTTGTGTATGTAACTAATAAATTTGATCTTTAATTAATGCTTATACACACTGCACAGATAATGGCAGACAAAGTTTTACAATGATTGAATGAACTCAAAAAAGACATCAATAACAAAAAATTAAGCCATAAGTAAAGAAGTGACAGCATTTAAAAACCTGTGATTAATGCTTCACCAATGTAAGCATGAACAGTGATTAATCAACAGAAGAGATGACAAAAGGGTTTGTGTACATCACTGTTGTTGCCTACTTTTATCAATGCTGTCCTTGCTAGACCTTCTAGAGTCTCTAAACCATTTCAACCCACTATACAATCGGAGCATTCCCAATAATCTGTTTTCTCACTGCTACTCATGCCCTCCTGCTGCCTAATGTGACTCAGGTGCCCAAGCCTGACCTACTTCTACTGCTGGGGCTCCTCTTGACATCTGGTCTTGCCTGATTCATCCTGATGATCTACTTCTGCATGGACATTTTGCACTTGTGACTCTTTCTACTATGGATGGGCACACATGGATACTCTAAAGACCGTCTCACAATTTTTTCAGTGTATAATCTCACTTGGATACCTCAGACTTGTACATAGGTACTGCTGCTGTAATCATAATGACTGCCCTGTTTAACTTAATTGCATATAATAATATAAATGTAATGATTTATATTCTCACTATCTGGTGTCTCCCAGAAGAGAATGGTTCCTTTATGAGTATGTTCCCTCTCAAGTTTTCTGTACACTAAAAGATTGGTAAAAAAAAAAAAAAAAAAAAAAAAAAATTCCTGTTTTTTTTTTCTTCTAGTTTTTGACTTTTTTTTGTTTGTTTGTTTGTTTGTTTGTTTGTTTGTTTGTTTGTTTGTTTGTTTTGGGGGGTTTTGGGGTTTGGATTCTTGTTCCTGATGTACCAGTGTGAAATCCACTGGGGCCTTCTGCTGTCAACTCATCAATCTCCAGGTCCAAATCATTATGCATTCCAATATGCTTTTCTGCTCATCACAGTTGTAAAGAGTGGTTGTATTTGAGTTACTTTAGTGTTTCTGTTGGCTCAAACAGTCCCAATGCTCCAAGGCTTTTTTTTATACAAGTGCTGGATGTTTGTTTTGCATCCTTCTGTCTAAACTCTAGAAACTGTTGTACTGTTGTGCATGTAGATCCCAGGAGATCAGCAGTTTCTGAAATACAGAAACCAGCCTGTTTAGCACCAACGACCATTCCATAGTCACTCATATCAGATGTTTACTTTCTCTCTCTCTCTCTCTCTCTCTCTCTCTCTCTCTCTCTCTCTCTCTCTCTCTCTCTCTCTCTCTCTAGCTCTCTGTGTGTGTGTGTGTGTGTGTGTGTGTGTGTGTGTGTGTGTGTGTGTGTGTGTGTGTGTGTGTGTGTGTGTGTGTGTGTGTGTGTGTGTGTGTGTGTAGTAATGCTGTAAAGGTTTGTACTTTTTTTAGATAAGTCATACAAGATTTAAACAAAGACCTCCAGCATTATATTTCCTGGATACTCAGGCTTTAATTTAATAGCACTAAGATAGCTATTACAGCTTTAATGGAATAGACATGCTAGAAAACAATAATCCTCCACTCAAGTGTGAATCTATTTCTATTAAATATATACGGAGTCATATTTTGGACTCACTTTCTATTACCTACTTCCTGCACTATGGCACCCTGATTGAGTTACACTCATTTTTGGAAAAGTCTAAACAACTAACCCTGTTAATCTAAAGAAGGGCAGCCAGAGAAAGTAAATCTCCCTGAACTCAGCCGGTTTAACTGGGGCCTTCACAGTCTGTTTACCTCTTTGTTAGAGCTATCTGTGCTCATCATAGTGGAGACACTGCTGTCAAATACAGATGATATTCAGTTTCTGTGCAATAATGTGGAATAAGGAAATTCACATACACAATTTGTCTTTTCTGTTACTTAAAAGTTTGGATGTTTTTTCTTCTTCTCTCTGAAAGCCATAAACCCCCTTAAAGCTCTCTCTGGGCATTACCTCTATAGTGTCATTAGCACAAGAGGTTACAAATCTAGCAGTAGTGTGGTGTTTCTTCATGCTTCTTCAAAAAGATTTCCAAAGAGTGGTTTAAACTACCTGCTGTCTCTTGTTTAGGGATCAATTAATTAATTAATTGTTCACATCATTCCAACCCTTAAGACAAAGAGAAAAAAGTTAGAAAGTGTGTGTGTGTGTGTGTGTGTGTGTGTGTGTGTGTGTGTGTGTGTGTGTGTGTGTGTGTGTGTGTGTGAGAGAGAGAGAGAGAGAGAGAGAGAGAGAGTGAGAGAGAGAGAGAGAGAGAGAGAGAGAGAGAGAGAGAGAGAGAGAGAGAGAGAGAGCTCAAAAACAGTGGACCTGAATGATGATTTATTGAATTGTGTTGAGTTCCAGCATATGCACTGTGCTGAAGAGATATCCAACGTCTATTGTTTTCAAGCTTTTCCGTCCAATTGTTGTCTCTCTAACCAGATCCTAGCTAGTACTTCTACTTTCCATCAAAAAACACAGTGAAGAACTGTCT